>NC_086444.1:747695637-747995637 GCF_028390025.1 Pseudophryne corroboree
AACCCCATGCCAGGATTTGCGTAGTCGTCCAATCAATTGTAGGATTGTGAAGACGGAGCCATGGAAGGCCCAGGACCACAGGATGTGTGGCTCTTGGAATCACTAAAAAAGAAATAAGTTCGGAATGAAGAACTCCCACTCTCAGACGAACTGGTAGAGTCCTTAAAGAAATAACTGCATCAAAAATTTTGCTGCCATCCACGGCAGTTAAAGAAATGGACGAAGGAAGTCTCTCGGTGGGTAGGGACCACCGTTTAACATAGGCTTCGGTAATAAAGTTCCCAGCTGCTCCGGAATCAAGGAGGGCAATGACGTTCCGATAACGTTGAGCAACTTGAAGCGAGACTGGGAGATTACAATCTTGAGGAGATGGAGAGGAGATCATTACTCCTAGCCGGCCCTCTCCTTGGCGAGCTAGGGTCTGGAGTCCTGGACGTTTGGGACAGGCATTAATGGTGTGAGATGGAGCTGCACAATAAAGACAGAGAGACTTGGAGAGGCGTCTTCGGCGCTCAGCAGGAGTTAAACGGGAACGACCAATTTGGCTGGACTCATCTTTAGATGGTGACAGTTGGCGAGGAGGAGGAGCAGAAGATTTTGGAGCAGATGATCTTACACGCTCAGTTGCTCTCTCTCTGAAACGTAAATCAACTTTCGTGCAGAGTGAGATTAGCTCATCTAACTTGGAAGGTAAGTCTCTGGTAGCTAACTCATCTTTAATACTCTCAGATAAGCCATGCCAGAATGCAGCATACAGGGCCTCGTCGTTCCATGCCAGTTCGGATGCCAGGATCTGGAACTGTATAAGATATTGTCCTACAGTACGTGATCCCTGGCGCAAACGGAGAATCTCAGATGAAGCTGAAGTTACCCGGCCTGGCTCGTCGAAGATACGCCTGAATGTTGACACGAATGTAGTGTAGGAGGATAGCAGGGTGTCGGACCTCTCCCATAACGGTGATGCCCAATCAAGGGCTGAGCCACTGAGAAGAGAGATAATGTAGGCAATTTTTGTACGGTCACTGGGAAAATTGCCAGGTTGTAGCTCAAACTGAATCTCACACTGGTTGAGAAATCCCCTGCAGAATCTTGGAGATCCGTCAAATTTTGCTGGCGTTGGAAGATGAAGACGTGGAGCAGAAATGGGTAAGGTGGGTGGGGTTATAGCTGGAGTCACTGTGGTTGACGCACCGGACGCGTCTGATCCACGGAGGGTTGTCTGAATCCCATCCAGCCGAGTAGAGAGATCCTGGAGACAGCGGATGATGTGGCCCTGTGCAGCCTCCTGATGTTCAAGTCGGGCTGCCAGTTCTTGCATCGGCCTGGCCGCTTGATCCTGATCTCCGGCTGGATTCATTAGGTCAGTGCTTACTGTCACAACTGAGGGCCTGAGCTGACGGGAGGCAGCCTCAGTTGTAGGGACTGAGGTGTAATGGAACCTGGCAGGTTGTATCAGACCCCTAGACATGTAGAAGAATTGCCCGAAGGCGTGACCACGACAACCAGGAATAAAAGTCAATGATGTTTATTTATGACAACTCCGCAACACAGCAGCAATAAAAGAAAACGTAAAAGTCAGCAAAGAATAAATACAGTTCCTGAGTACTACAGCATGGCAGGAGCCACAGGGCACTGGTAGTGTGAGATAGTTCTTATGATCTTCTAGATGGAAAGTCCTTACCAGGCCCGGCTGTAGCAATGGAGATAACCCAGGATTATACCAGCTGGTGTTCCAGGAAGAGCTGGGTTGCTGAAGGTAAAACAGCTGCTGTGGATACTGGCTGGAACCAGACTGTTGTTAGCACGGAGTGGATACTGGCTGGAACCAGTTAAATAATAAATGAACTTTGGGAGCGATGAAATGTGAACTGAAATGTAGAACTTGAGAGCGGAGAAATAATAATTCCGGTGGAGAGTGGTAAAGTGTAGAAAGGACACCGGCCCTTTAAGGGAAGCTGTACTCTGCTGGAAGCTGAGGCTGGAAGCAGGTAGTGTTGTAGCTGGAAACAGATGAATCCACAATGGATTGGAGAGTCAGGCTACACCGCAGGTGGAATGCTGGTGCGGGTCTCTATGGTGGAAGTCTTGAGACAGGAGCTGGAACCTGGAAGACAATCATAGAAGAGAGACAAACAGGAACTAGGTTTGACAACCAAAGCACTGACGTCTTCCTTGCTCAGGCACAGCTTACTTATACCTGCAGCAAGGAAGGGGTTGGCTAGGCAATTATGCAAAACAACAATACAGACAGCAGATTGGTGGAAATGATCAGATGACAAAATCCAAGATGGCTGCGCCCATGCAGACACTTGGAGGGAAGTTTGGTTTGTAATCCATGTGGTCTGGGAAACAGTAATGGCGGCGCCGGCCACCGGAGACAGGAGACGCCAGGCTGATAGATGCACATTTAACCACGCGGGCACAGCGGAGGCCGCGGCTGATGAAAACACCACTCTGACACTCTGCATGTGGAAACTCAGGAACAGCGGAATCCGGTCCTGGAACGCTGAGCCCGCCTTAGGAGGCATCTGAAGGGTAAGTAATGGCGTCCAGATACCCGGATCGTGACACTTATGTATCCTTTGCATCCCCTAATCCTTCGCTTTTATGCAGCAGTAGTCACTGGTTCCTTCGCTTGTTTTCAGCAGTCTCCGTCCTCTCCTCTGATGTCTGCAGCAGCAGTCTTCCTTGCCCCCTTGTGCAGCTCAGCAGTGGATTCAGACCCCACAGGCCGATTGTGGGTCCCTGGTAGTACCTGCTGGCAGCAGCAGTAGGCTCTTTCCCCACCGGCAGCATCCCTGGGCAGTACCTAGTATGCTCACACACAAAATAGAACAAAAACAAAGACAGAAACAAAGGCAGCCCTATATCCTCAAAATATATTATCTGCCTCTCACACACACACACAAAATCTCAGCCCCTCTGCTACTCCAAGTTAGAGACCCTCTCACTCACTTACAAGGTCAGCCCCTTGCAGCCTCACCAGAGACTTAATGGTATTGCAAATATTTGTGTTCCTGATTGTGTATTATAAAACTCACCTTTTTCTGTATTCTAACTCACCTGCTGCTGTTTCCAACTCACAATACACTTAAAAATCCAAGCTTCACTTTACAATGCAAGCACTTACAATGAGCCCTTACAATCAATCTCCTCCGCAAGGGACCCAAGCTTCCCCTGGGCATGTACAAGGACTGCTTCCATGGGACCCCAGACCTGATAGAAGAGCTTCCACATTGCATGTGAATAGCGAAATTACTAGGCTATTAACCACCACTACTCTTTCAGCCTCTTCCATGGCTTTGATTAACGCAACTCTAAGGCCCAGAACTAGAGCCAGATACCAGTACATCATAAATGAGTTTATGACCTGGCAGGCTACTCGAAGTCCATCCTCAGGCCCTATTTCTGAGCCCAACTTAGCCCTAGATTTTCTGGACACTAAGTTTGTCCGGCCTAGCTTCCGCCATGATCCGTTCGTATGGCTCAGCCCTGGCCTTCCTCTGTCCAAGCCTCACAGAAAATAGACTATATCTTAGATTACTTAAGGGCATTTTCTTGTCTAGCCCCCCATGCCCACGATACTCTACCACTTGGGATATCAGTCCCTTCCTAAATTTCTTGACAACCATCCCTTCCACTGCCTACATTTCCAATCTTACAAAGAACTTGGCTTCCCTGCTAGCCCTGGCGTTTGCAGCCAGGGGAGCCAAACTTCCATTGATTCACACATCAGAACCCTGGATGACATCCACCCAAATGGGGTTTCCCATCGTACTAAGAGGTCACACGAAGACCAACTCCATCCAAACTCCTCTAGTGTAGTTTGATCTGGTCAGAAACCAGACGGATCCTGACCTCTGCATAGTCCAATGCTTATCGACGTACCTTGCATTTACAGCTCCTTTAAGGAAAAAATGTCTAACCTCTTTATCACTTGCTGGAAACCCTTTCAACCGGCCAGACCTTCCACAATAAGAGGTTGGATAGTTTCTGCCATGCTCAGGGATAGACATCTCCCAATTCAAAGGACATTACCTCTGCGGGGCCGCCGTCACATTGGCAGCTGCAAAAGGCTTACCATTACAATCCATAATGCAAGCCACACACTGGGCATCTGCTCGCACCTTTGTTAAACACTATTGGAGGCAATTCGATTCTCAAAGGGTTGAGTTTTAGAGCAACCACAAGGTATGTGGTAGTCTACCCACCAGCTGTTGCTAGGTGGCAAGCCTCCCGATGAACAAACATTAGTTTGCTGGAATCTATGACCTGCAAACTCTCTTTGTTCTATGGAATAGGATTTCCACCTGGCAACAGCTCCCTCCCAACCCACCCTATACCTTGCTAGGTCTGCTGGTTGTGCTCTCTAGACCGGCTATTGGTTAATTTCTGGCTTTCCAAAGGGTCAGAAGAAGGAGCAGCAGGCTCAGCCTCCTAAGGATCAGAAGTAGCCATATCATCTCCGTCTCTGGTCACTGCAAGTTCGCCGGAGTTTAGAATGTTTCATGGGTTCTGTTCAACCGTACAGTTATTTCTCAGACATTCTCATTTGAGTTCTTTAGTACATTGTGTTCAGTTTGATTGTTTTTGAAGTAAACGTACTTCTTCCAACATCTGTCACAACTGAGGGCTGGAGCTGACAGGAGGAAGCCTCAGTTGCAGGGGCAGAGGTATACTTAAACCTGGGCGGTAGTATGAAACTCTTAGACATGCAGTATCCCAGCCCAAAGGTGTGACCATGACAACAGGAGTAGAGTTAAAAGTTTTATTCAAGCACTGTTCAGGTGGTACATCAACAGCAACGGCAGATATGGTAAAAAGGTTATGCAATACACAGTTCCTGTAATACAACAAAGAGGCAGATGGTACTGGGTGTGGTAAAATTAGGTATCCGTCTAGGTAGACTTAGGAGATGGAATGTCCTTAACCGACACCCAGGTGCTGAGTGGTGCAATGAGTACAGGAACTGACCAGCAGGTGGTTCTCTGGAAGCTGGTTGTATTGTCAGAGAGGTGAGTTAGTTGCTGGGTAGGCTGGACGGAACCGGACTGAATGATGAGATGAACGGAGTGCGTGATGATCCAATGTAGCTGGAGAATAGCTAGATGCACTGGTGATGCTAGAGATTGTTGGAATTGAGAAGACGGTGTAAGAGCACCGATGATTGCTGGTATTCGATGGTGGAGCACCGATGATTGCTGGTATTTGATGGCGGAACACCGATGAGGTTGAAGACAGGACACCGCTGGAAGCACACTTCTGGAAGCTGGTGTTTGGGCACTGCCAATTGCAGAGGACAGTGTAAGGACACTGCGGAGTCAGGCGGCACCGCTTGATGTTAAACTGGTGCGGGTCTCTAGTGGAGTTGGAAGCAGGAGCTGGAATACCTGAGATAGCAAACAACCACAAGCAAGGAGACTGGTAACACTGGGTTGACAACCAAAGCACTGACAACTTCCTGGTTCAGGAACAGGACCTTTATACCTGCAGCAGTGCAGGGATTGGATGGTCAATCAGGCAGAGTCCAGCGGTGCTGTGGATTGGTGGAGATAGTGTCATGTGACTGGAACCAACATGGCTGCGCCCATACAAGCATTTGGAGGGAAATCTAGCTTGTTGCACCATGTGAGGAATTACAGTAATGGCGGCGGAGGCCGCGGAGGACAATAGACGCCAACTTGCGCACTTGATTCACAGAGCTGGCGGCAAAGGCCGCAGCGGGCGAGAGACGCCATGCAGACTTGTTTGCGCATTTGAATTGTAAGGATTGCGGCAGTGGCCGCAGCGGACAGGAGACGCCATGCAGACCCATCTGAGTACTGGAAGTGCAGCAATGGCGGCGGAGGCCACGGAGGGCTAGAAACGCCATTCTAACTACATGAGTTCATTATGACAGCGTCTGCAGACTGACAGAGAGGAGATGTGAAGTGAGGATGTCAGCAGCATGACTGAGACTTGGCCCTGGAATGCTGAGCCAGCCTCAGGAGACACCTGAAAGGTAGATAATGGCGTCCAGTAACCCGGATCGTGACACATGAACATGATCTCCTGTCTTCTTTCTGACAAGGTCACAGGATTTAGGGTAATAGCACCCTTTTTCGACATCACTCTCATTCTAGTTGGGATTGCCATCTGTAGACTTCCATAAAATCTAGTCAGGAGGGGGCAAGGCTTAATATTTATAGTGTGAGCGCATGCACATTCCCAGCATGCGCGCATGGGTGGCGGGCGAGTGCCGTGATGTGCGCATATCAGCTGCCGCGACCCGCGGCTCCATGCTGCCCTGCTCCCCCTGGCTGTGTGGAGAAGGTAAGTGAAAGTTTTCTTTCACTTTACCTTCTCCGCGATTGCCGAGAGGCTTGCACCTAACCCACCAGCCAGGGGCGGATTGGAAAATAAAAGTGGCCCTGGAAAAATTTATAGAAGTGGCCCCATGTGGGCGGCACCAAATCAACTGTAGGCGGAACAAATACCAAAGTAGGCGGGATTTCTACTTCAAAATGTAATGTAGGTGGAGTAACACCATTACAAGGCAGAGCATGCCATATTAGCTGGACCTAACACATTAAAAAGTTAAGAAAGTATTGTGTTGTAGCAGAAGAACTAAAGTAAAAACTGGGGTGACATGTAGAGGGACATTTACTAAGCAGTGATAAGAGCGGAGAACTGAGCCAGTGGAGAATTTGTCCTTATATTGGATATCTTCCTGCTTCGGAGATTTACCTGGACCGCATATGATAGTTATATATATATATATATATATATATATATATATATTAGTGATGTGCACCGGAAATTTTTCGGGTTTTGGGTTTTGGTTTTGGGTTCAGTTCTGCAGCCGTGTTTTGGGTTCGAACGCGTTTTGGCAAAACCTCACCGAATTTTTTTTGTCGGATTCAGTTGTGTTTTGGATTCGGGTGTTTTTTTAAAAAAAAACACTAAAAAACAGCTTAAATCATAGAATTTGGGGGTCATTTTGATCCCATAGTATTATTAACCTCAATAACCATAATTTACACTCATTTCCAGTCTATTCTGAACACCTCACACCTCACAATATTATTTTTAGTCCTAAAATTTGCACCGAGGTCGCTGGATGGCTAAGCTAAGCGACCCTAGTGGCCGACACAAACACCTGGCCCATCTAGGAGTGGCACTGCAGTGTCAAGCAGGATGGCCCTTCAAAAAAATACTCCCCAAACAGCACATGAAGCAAAGAAAAAAAGAGGCGCAATGAGGTAGCTGTGTGACTAAGCTAAGCGACCCAAGTGGCCGACACAAACACCTGGCCCATCTAGGAGTGGCACTGTAGTGTCACGCAGGATGGCCCTTCAAAAAAATACTACCCAAACAGCACATGACGCAAAGAAAAAAAGAGGCGCACTTGCAGGGGGCGTGCAAATGGTGGAAGGCGCAAGCTCTTCCCGTCCAGTGTTGGGAAGGTCAGGCATCGCAACCGACACAATTGGACTCTCCTTGGGGATTTGTGATTTCGAAGAACGCACAGTTCTTTGCTGTGCTTTTGCCAGCTTAAGTATTTTCTTTTTTCTAGCGAGAGGATGAGTGCTTCCATCCTCATGTGAAGCTGAACCACTAGCCATGAACATAGGCCAGGGCCTCAGCCGTTCCTTGCCACTCCGTGTCGTAAATGGCATATTGGCAAGTTTACGCTTCTCCTCAGACGCTTTTAATTTTGATTTTTGGGTCATTTTACTGATCTTTTGTGTTTTGGATTTTACATGCTCTGTACTATGACATTGGGCATCGGCCTTGGCAGACGACGTTGACGGCATTTCATCGTCTCGGCCATGACTAGTGGCAGCAGCTTCAGCACGAGGTGGAAGTGGATCTTGATCTTTCCCTATTTTTTTAACCTCCACATTTTTGTTCTCCATATTTTAATGCGCACAACTAAAAGCCACCACAGGTATACAATGTAGATGGATGGATAGTATAGTATTATATTACTTATGGACGATGAGTGCACTGACGACACAGAGGTAGCTACAGCCGTGGCCTACCGTACTGCTTATATATATAATATACTGTATAACGGACCTGGTGGACGCTGTCAGCAGACTGCTAAACTAGTATGAAGGGAAAAAAAGCCACCACAGGTATACAATGTAGATGGATGGATAGGATAGTATTATATTACTTATGGACGAAGAGTGCACTGACGACACAGAGGTAGGTACAGCCGTGGCCTACCGTACTGCTTATATATATAATATACTGTATAACGGACCTGGTGGACACTGTCAGCAGACTGCTAAACTAGTATGAAGAAAAAAAAAGCCACCACAGGTATACAATGTAGATGGATGGATAGTATAGTATTATATTACTTATGGACGACGAGTGCACTGACGACACAGAGGTAGGTACAGCCGTGGCCTACCGTACTGCTTATATATATAATATACTGTATAACGGACCTGGTGGACGCTGTCAGCAGACTGCTAAACTAGTATGAAGAAAAAAAAAGCCACCACAGGTATACAATGTAGATGGATGGATAGTATAGTATTATATTACTTATGGACGACGAGTGCACTGACGACACAGAGGTAGGTACAGCCGTGGCCTACCGTACTGCTTATATATATATAATATACTGTATAACGGACCTGGTGGACACTGTCAGCAGACTGCTAAACTAGTATGAAGAAAAAAAAAGCCACCACAGGTATACAATGTAGATGGATGGATAGGAAAGTATTAGATTACTTATGGACGACGAGTGCACTGACGACACAGAGGTAGGTACAGCCGTGGCCTACCGTACTGCTTATATATATAATATACTGTATAACGGACCTGGTGGACACTGTCAGCAGACTGCTAAACTAGTATGAAGAAAAAAAAAGCCACCACAGGTATACAATGTAGATGGATGGATAGTATAGTATTATATTACTTATGGACGACGAGTGCACTGACGACACAGAGGTAGGTACAGCCATGGCCTACCGTACTGCTTATATATATAATATACTGTATAACGGACCTGGTGGACACTGTCAGCAGACTGCTAAACTAGTATGAAGAAAAAAAAAGCCACCACAGGTATACAATGTAGATGGATGGATAGTATAGTATTATATTACTTATGGACGACGAGTGCACTGACGACACAGAGGTAGGTACAGCCGTGGCCTACCGTACTGCTTATATATATATAATTGACAATGCTAAATTCCTTTGTCGTATACCAACCCTTTATGAAGCTAAGAACACTGTACGCTGTTTGCTTAAGAAGTACCGTAATGGTACGCTATTAGCGTAGCGATCGCTCAGCCGTAGGCGAGACGCTCAAGCGTCACGTTCGCTCACGGCCCAGCGATCACAGGACACGTTATTGGTTATGACTAGAGTAATGATTCGCTGTGGCGTAGCGGACGCTCGAGACCACGAGGAGGTCACCAGCGATGCAGACGCTCACAACACTATACTTTAATGTTTAAACCTTATACCAAAGAAATACAAAGAATACCTTAATGTGAGTACAGGGTGTAAGTGCAACTTTGTGTAACCTGACTAACTACAAAGCTGCTTGAGCGTCACCGACGCTCAAGTGAACACTTAACACTATAGAAAATACACAGATACTGGTTTAGGTTCCAAGGCCTATTAACTGTATTATATCTAATATACTTGTAAAAGGGGATAACAGTACAAATGATACACTACAATATAACAGAGACTTCCTAACCACAGAACTAAAATACAAAAAGACAATACTACTCTGACCTAAATGCAATACGATACAATGCTATAATACTATGAGAGATATAAGAGAAAAGAGGAGAGAGAGAGATAGAGAGAGAGAGAGATTGGCTCACAGAAAGACAATGATTACGGAGAGAAACTTACGCACAAAGGGTATGATCGCCTGCGCCTCGATATCCAGCTCCCGGCTATCAGCAGATAACCGTTGATGAGAGAGTGAGAGCTGGATGTGGTCGGCCTGCCTATTTATGCCCCACACACAATGCAATCTCATGGTCCTACAATCCCATTGTCCATTGGCCGAAGGAATTCGGCCCTGCATCATAACAAAAGGTCATAGGGTGATTCATACAGGTGGGCTGTGACGATTTCCAACAGCTCAGGTGGGTGGGAAACTGGGTTTCCCGCCGCATACCTGAGTATGTGTAAATAATAGAAATGGACATAAACTTCTTATGTCCATAACTATTCGCACGAGCGATTAATACGCTCCAAACCAACACCGGAATATTGCTAATTAAATACTCTTCCGATGGGTACCAAACACTGCTGTATGATTCCTGCTAGACCCTTCGTACGATATAGAGAGGGATTCCTCAGCTCTGGGACATTGTATTTTAACCAAACTTTCAGAATCTATCAAAGGGACCATGATCTATAAACTACATTAATTGTGAACAGTTGTAACGAATGAGTCGCACGCTACGACTACATAAACTCTACCGTAAATACGCATACCGCGCCAGGCGAGTGCACGCTATTGCGGGTATGCGCATCCACGGGAGAGCGTACGCACGCGCAGCACGGACCAGTGTGCGGTGCAAATATGGCAGTGTGCATAGGGACATTTTTCTGACTTTGACAGTCCACCCTTTGGCAGTCAATAATAACTGCCACAAAACATTTAAGGAGAAAAATGTAAGTCAGGGGTTAATTGATTTCCATGGTTGGGTAGGGGAGAAGAGTGGAGTAGGTGTGAAGAGGGTATGACCTAGTGAGAAAGTAGAAGCATGTGTGTATGAGTCCATGTTTGGAGGGTCATGTATCATCGTGCCGTACGTGTGGTAAATCTAGCTTCGAGGTATTGCGAAGTATACATTTGAATTCCTTCTTATCCTGTGGTACAGGTCTGTGGATGGGCTGTCAAACTCTACCGAGCTCATTTCGGCTGTGGTTGTAACAAAATGGGGATACACATTTTAGTTGATGATACATGAATGGGGGAGGTATGTGGTTGCTGATATCTGTGCCTGTATTCCCTATCGTCTATGTGTGTCGTTACCTGAGGGTTGTAGAGATGAAGATAAAGAACACTTACGAAAAATGCAATGATATTCTATGTCAGGGAAATGTACATCTGTTGTTGAAGTTGTGTTCGGTATCTGTTGAGAGTCGTCTTCTTTGCGCTGTTTTGCTCCTTAGGCATGAGCAACAAGCTTTGTCAGTGCCATCAGATTTACAAAAATGTTGGGCTAGCGTGAGTTTAAAGATACTAGGGAAACTGGGGATCCATGGCAAAGTTCATCAAGTGTCCATATTTAAAGTTGTCAAATCTTCTTCTTTGGTGCTTGTCTGTTGTCTGTATACATCTCGTCTCGTCAGCTTCCTCGTCCAAGGGGGTCTTTGTATCTTGGAGAAAAGCAGAAAAACAGGTGAAAGAAACGGACCGTATAATCGCATTTTCATCACATTCTGGTTTCTATCATTGGGTCATAAATCAAATCCAGGTTAATTACGGTTTCCTCACTCCTTAAGCTCATCACTTTTGTACTTTGCTTGCACCTCATTAAAGCCTGCCCGCATCTAAATATCAATCCAATCGATATAACGACACCCAAGATACATAGTAGAAACTTTCCAACATCCATTATGACTCCTTGAGCCCATTCTCCCAAACCGGAGAACCAATTTCGCGGGTTCAACCATGACACCCAACCAGTCAGCTCATTACCTACAGCAGCAAGGGTGAGATTGTGTTTTCGACGAAATTCCCACTTTAATTGCAGAATATCGTCCATCTTTTGGTCTATGACCTCTACCGGATCCTCGGTGCTATTTGTGATATACGTGCAACACTTTATGCCGTACTGTGTTGCCAATGTAACACAATATCCGCCTGTTACTGCTGTAAGATAATTAAGAACCATCCTATGCTGAACTAGTTCTGTTTTGTAAGCTTGAAGTTCTCTTCCAGTGTATCTAAACGTGTCATCATACATTTCAGTGATATTATCTAACAAATTGGCGAGTGCGGAAATGTATCTATAATTCATCACTCCTCGAGCGGTACGAGTGAAATCTAACGCTACCAGAACCTGAATCCCGGTGGATTCATGGATAAGATCGGAGGCCGGATGCTCTAACCTTTCTGACAGTTGTCTTTTAACTCGGTGCTCGTAATGAGTGTGAGTATAAGGAGCTTGGGCACCACGGTGTATGTCCTTCATTTTGTCATGTGTAACAGTCATCACTTCAGGCAATACTTTTCCAATATAACACAATCCTTCAGAGTTTGGGGCAAGCCACTTGTACGCCTTTCTCCCGCATATGAAATATGCATCATCGGGGAGAACATATGGGACGGAGAAGGACATGACCATGTTACAAACCTTCCAGGTGAAATCTCCTGACCCTAATTCTTCCATCTGCCTAATGCACGTATCAGTTTGTATGATATGTGCACAGTATCCTGGTGATACCTCTCCAACTCTAGTAATCCTATTTCCTAAGGTATATCGATACCGGAAAGATTTTCCTCTACTGGCTATGTGGCGTACCAGCTCTGTATCTGTAGGCATTCTATCTGCTCTGTGTGAAAAGGTCATGGTAAGGTTGCTCCATGACACTTCCCAATTTCCCGGTTTTCTGTGATTGGAGATGTTAAAACATAAGAGGGACCTATCCACATGGTATTGGTGGAGCTTCAAACTAGGAGGGCTGGAGATGTTAAACCTCCGGTCCACCGGTCTCCCACCACTTAGCTCAAGTACCTCCCCTAACGTTAAAGGAAATGGTACTAGCCCTGATTTACTGTGACCCTGAGGTACTTGAGAGCATACCCAACAATCGGTCTTGTTTAACACATTACCCACTAGAGAGTGATAGTCACTCAATGGATGCCGGTCCATATGGATATTAAAACTAGATTGGCATTTCTTTATGCATCCATCTTCAACCAGATTATCACAGAGCCTACAGATACAATTTTCTTCAGCTAACAATCCATCACAATTTCTTCTATCGGATCGTTTTCTGATACTCGCCTTTGCTTGTTGGTTTGGTTGATCTTGGAAAACTACGCCTCCATCATCATAATCGGAACCCATTCCAGAACCTCTCTCGACCTCTATGGTACTCTCGCCGGAACAGACTGCTCTGGTCAACATCATGGTTAACATCAAAATCCGGATCACAGTCTCTTGGGGCAAGTCCATCTTTGAGGAGGAAATGGAGAAGAATGAGAAGGGGGAAAAAGAAACTTTAAGGGAGAGGGGATGGGAAGTGGAGAAAACAATAAAAGGGAGAGGGGAGTCGACAGCTGCTTTCGATCTTCAAGGCTCAGGTGCCGCCTCAGTCCTCCTGGAACAGACACTCCAGTGATACAACCTCTACCGTCTGTTCCTTATCACGGGACTTCTCTGGATCGGCAACCTTTTTGCAGTGGGATGAATGGACCCAAGTCTCTCTCTCAGCAACCTTCAATGCTGTGGTGCTAGTCAATAAGACCTGGTATGGTCCTTCCCATCTATCAATAAGACAACCTGAGCGTAGAAAATTTCGTATCATTACATAATCCCCAGGTTCAATGTCATGACAATTACTACCTGGTAACTCAGGAATCACCAACTTCAGATTATCATTTTGATTCCTCAACTGTTTACTCATGTTAATCAAGTACTTTACAGTTACTTCATTGTTACATTTCAAATCATCCTGAGGGTTAATCATGACATGCGGTTGTCGACCAAACAGAATTTCAAAAGGGGACAGGTTAAGGGGGGACCTGGGAGTGGTTCTGATGCTATACAAAACAATGGGTAAAGCTTCTGGCCACGTCAATCCTGTCTCTGCCATTACTTTACTCAATTTATTTTTAATAGTGCTGTTCACTCTTTCGACCTTCGCACTCGCCTGTGGACGGTACGGAGTGTGCAGCTTGCTATCAATACCCATCAATTTACACATTCCTTGAAAGACATCACCTGTAAAATGGGTACCCCTATCACTTTCAATGATTCTAGGGATACCATATCTACATACAAATTCCTGCACAATTTTCTTAGCTGTAAACATAGCGGTATTTGTAGCTGCTGGAAAAGCTTCGACCCAATTCGAGAAAACATCTATACAGACAAGTACATATTTCAAATTTCGACATGGGGGCAATTGAATGAAGTCAATTTGTATTACCTGGAAAGGGCCGCCGGCAGGTGGGATATGGGATGGTTCTGTAGGTACTGCTTTTCCAATATTCTTTCTCAGACAGGTAAGGCATGACATTGCTCTTTTACCCGCATGAGAGGAGAATCCTGGGGCGCACCAGTATGCTCTTACCAATTTGCACATCCCATCCTTGCCTAGATGAGTCAGCCCGTGAGCTGCTTCAGCCAGACATGGAAGGTATGCCCTGGGGGCCACCGGTTTACCATGTCCATCCGTCCAGAGCCCTGAGGACTCCTGGCCATATCCCTTTGCCTTCCAGACTGCTCTTTCCTGTGTGGAACACAAATTCTGCATCTCACACAACTTTTGTGTGTTGATGGTATTAAATACCATCAACTGTGTGGTGTCTGTCCGTGTGGGGGTAGCAGCTGCAAGCTTTGCAGCTTCGTCTGCTCGGCTGTTACCAAGGGATACTGGGTCTTGGCTATATGTATGTGCTTTACATTTGATAACAGCCACTCTGTCGGGTTCCTGTATCGCTGTTAGAAGCCTTTTTATGTGAGCTGCATGCGCTATCGGTGTACCAGCTGCCGTCATGAAATTTCTGAGCCGCCATAGGGCTCCGAAATCATGGACTACCCCGAACGCGTATCTAGAATCGGTGTAGATATTGGCTGACTTACCCTTAGCCAATTCACATGCTCTGGTTAGGGCGACCAGTTCAGCAACCTGGGCTGAGTGAGGTGGGCCTAGCGGTTCCGCTTCTATGGTGTCTTGGTCATCTACGACTGCGTATCCAGTACACAAGTCTCCCGAGTCTGACTGTCTGTGACAACTACCGTCCGTGTAGAACGTGAGTTCTGCATCTTCCAGTGGATTGTCACTGATGTCAGGCCTTGCGGTAAAATTTTGGGTCAAATATTCCATACAATCATGTGTATCTTCCTTTGCATTAAATCCTCCTTCCCCATCACTCTCACCTTCCACCCTTTGTGTCTGACCAGGCACACCTGGGAGAAAAGTTGCAGGATTTAATGCACTGCATCTCCTTATGGTGATGTTTACGGGGGCCATTAATGCCAATTCCCATCTTGTAAACCTTGCTGATGAGACGTGTCTGGTTTGGGCAGAATTCAATAAGGCAGATACCGCATGCGGTGTATGGATTGTGAGGTTGTGGCCTAGCACGACATCTTCGCTTTTCGTTACTAGCAATGCTATCGCCGCAACGCTACGCAAGCATGTGGGAAGGGATCGCGCTACCGTGTCTAGCTGAGCGCTGTAGTATGCAATTGGCCTGCTGGCGTCACCGTGTTTTTGTGTTAGTACACCTGCTGCGCACCCAGCACTTTCTGTTCCGTATAGTTCAAAGGGTTTCCCATAGTCTGGCATACCTAGTGCTGGTGCCTGCGTTAGGCACTGTTTGAGTCTCTCAAATGCTGTTTCAGATTCGTCTGTATGCGAAATCCGATCAGGTTTGTTTGAAGAGACCATTTCCTGCAAAGGTAGCGCCAATATGGAAAACCCTGGGATCCAATTACGGCAATACCCACACATTCCTAAAAACGTCCTGATCTGTTGCTGGGTTTGTGGCAGTGTCATGTCTCTAATGGCTTGGATTCTATCAGCGGTCAGGTGTCTCAGTCCTTGTGTTAGACAGTGTCCCAAATATTTTACCTTAGTTTGGCATAATTGTAACTTGTCTTTGGAAACCTTGTGACCTGTGTCTGAAAGATGAAACAGGAGCTGTTTCGTATCCTTCAGAGATGCTTCCAGTGAATCTGAACACAGTAATAAATCGTCCACATACTGTATCAATACTGATCCACTGTCTGGTTGGAAAGACTGTAAACAATCATGCAAAGCCTGAGAAAATATACTTGGACTATCTATGAAACCTTGGGGTAACCGAGTCCACATGTATTGGACTCCTCTGTATGTGAATGCAAACAAATATTGGCTGTCAGGGTGCAGAGGTACCGAAAAGAAAGCGGAGCAGAGGTCAATAACAGTGAAAAATTTGGCAGTGGGAGGAATTTGCATTAGGATGACAGCTGGATTAGGCACTACGGGGAACTGACTCTCAACTATTTTGTTAATCCCCCTTAGATCCTGCACTAGCCTGTAACCCCTCCCCCCACTCTTTTTAACAGGGAAGATGGGACTATTTGCGGTGCTGGACGTTCTTACTAGAATGCCCTGTTGTAGCAAGCGCTCTATTACGGGAAAAACTCCTAGCTCCACCTCTGGCTTCAGAGGATACTGTGGGATTTTTGGAGCTATCCTACCATCTTTTACTTGCACAACTACTGGAGCTACGTTTGCCATTAATCCAGTGTCCTGTCCATCTTTTGTCCAAAGTGACTCTGGTATCTGAGATGTCATTTCTTCTACTTGGGACGGATTCCTATTTGTCATAATGGAATGTGACATTAATTTTGATGGGGAGTCTAGCATGTCTCGTACTTCCTGAGCGTGATTCTCAGGAATGTCCAAGAATACACCTTCAGGGGTACAATAAATGACGCAACCCATTTTACATAGTAAGTCTCTTCCCAGGAGATTGGTTGGTGCCGATGCAGCCAGCAAAAAGGAATGCTTGGTATGCAAAGGCCCTATTGTAATCTCGGCTGGTTTGCTAACAGGGTAGTGCTGGACTACTCCTGTTACTCCCATGGCTGGAATTGTCCTACCAGTGGTTCTCATGCCCACTGTCGAATTTATCACTGACTTGGCCGCCCCTGTGTCTACAAGAAAGTTTAAAGTTTTACCAGCCACATTGATTGCAATCTCTGGTTCGCTTCCAAGACTGGCAATCAACTTAACTGGCTGCAGATTACAGGTATGGCCACACCCCTATTGGGTATGCTGACCTCCCTGAATCCCATTGGCAGCAACTACTTGTGGGGGAGTTAGCTGGGAACTACCAGAGGCATGCCAATCTCTGTTCGGGGGATATCTTTTTGTTTCCCCTGTATGTGGCTCAAAACTCCGCCTCTGTGGACCCTGCTCCCAATGTCGTGTGTTGTGTTGTTGTCTAGGGGGTTGAAAAGATCTTTGTACATTCTTTGTTCTACATTCTCGTGCAAAGTGTCCCGGTCTGTTACAAGAAAAACATGTTATTACACTTGCCTTACCCACAGGATTCGGTGGTACATACGCAGGCTGCCTTGTGGTCAGCGCCTGTATACTTACGGACATCAACTTATCACTTTGCGACTCTCTGTGCCTAGTGATGTTTCTGTCGTGATCAATAGCAGCCTCTCTCAAGCCGGACACTGACAGACCTCGCCAGCATGGTTGCGTGGTCTGAACCCTAGTCTTTAATGTTTCCTTTAAACCATCCATCAGTACAGATACTGCTACTTCTCGATGGTTTGGGTTGGTCTTAATGTCTTCTATACCAGTGTACTTTGCCATTTCTAATAGTGCCCGGTGAAAATATTCTATTGCCGTTTCGGACTCCTTTTGCTTAATGGAAAATATTTTATTCCATTTAACAACGGCTGGGAAATACTCTTTTAGCTGTAAATTTATCCTTTTTACATTATCCTTGTTGTACACGTCTGTAAGCGGTACATCTTTATCCAATGCACAATCAGCTAAAAACTGAGTTGCATCAACATTGGAAGGTAAACAAGCTCTTAGCAGTATCTGCCAATCCTTGTTGTTGGGTTCTACAGTGTTACCTAAATCCCTGATGTATTTTTGGCTAGCAACTAAATCCTTCCTGGGGTCAGGAAATTCGGACACTATTGTTCTTAATTCCATTCGGGAAAATGGAGTGTACATGGCAATGTTCCTTATGGGAGTGGCTCCAGACACATCTGTTTTTCCATTGGGAACTGCTATTACCCTTACAGGAGCAATTCTAACAGCCTCTTCCTGTGTAGATTCTACTGCTTGTTGTGGTACAATTGTTTCAGTGTAGTGCATGGTGCCGTACTTACCCGTTGACACGACCTCACCTATCCCTCCGCTAGGGGCTTTCACTAATCTCATGGGTGTCGCTGTGCCTACTGTGGTTTCTGCTATGGTGGCTGCAAGAGAGAGAGCTGAAATTGTTGCTGAATCGTCTTCTTGATCACACTCCTGAGGAAGGTTCAAAACAGGGTACAACTTGCACGGGTTAATACTTGCATGAGTTATTTGGTTAACATCATTAACATTTACAGTGTTACTAAGAGTTTGTGTTTTACAACCCAGTGCGTTTCTCTCCGCAATCAACTTCTCTCCTGCAATGTATGGTGGAGGAGGAGCTGTGGCAATCAACTTCCTGACTGCCCCAGATCCCGCCGCGAGAGCCAACCCTCTCTGTATCTCACCTTCCTGGTGCCATAACTGTAAACAATCATGATGTTGAATTCGTCTCTTTGTTGATTTTACGAGACATATCCTCCTCCTTAAATTTTGTAACACTTCTGGACTGAAGCTACCTATTCTTGGGAATTTGTCCCTGTCTTGTACAGTCATTCTCTCCCATTCATCACATAAAACCTCTGTGTGACTACCGTATTTTTCACACATTACATATCGTGCCGACCCAACTGGTCGGTTCTCTGAATCAACCCGAACCGAGGTTGATCGCCCCCTACCTGAACAAATGGCCCCCATAATCTGCAGGCGTTGCTTATTCCTCCTTGGATCTTTATCTCAAGGTTTTCAGCGAACCCTTACAAACAAACCAAGATGTCCTTGGGCAGGCCGGCGGTGGTGGTTTATCAAGTACCCCACTTACTTCTCGCCCACGTTGGCCTGTGCTGCAATCACTGTAACCAGAGCTGCTGTACCCAACCTAGGGCCCCTGTGAACCTTTATTTACTGGAACATATGAGGGTTACCCGCAGGACACTTACTCTTTCCAGTAAAGTTGGGGTTGTTAGATAGTTCCTGAGTGACCAGCGAACTTCCCTTCCAAAAATAAAAAATTACACAAATCACGTCAGAATGTACAGATAGCGTTTGTGACCACTTTACTCTAATGGTATTAGGTCAGATTACTAACTACTGCACACAATTACGTGCGGTCCAATCGTTCAGTACACGAGCACTACTTGTCATGTACTGAAAGATCAATGGAATCGATGTTTCCGGCCGCGATTCCTTCAGCAAGAGCTTGTATGGCCTATATGGGTTCTGCACCAACACCCCAGGCGTTGTGCCACTGGACTTTTATAGCGGACCTCTTTGTCTATTTTACCTGTTACCTTATGACCTCCTGGTCTTGTTACCTTATGACCTCCTGGTCTTGTTACCTTATGACCTCCTGGTCTTGTTACCTTATGGTCCGCTATACTCTAATGCTCAAATATTATTTAACCAGGGATGCCTCCCTGGCCACCGTATATGTCACTTACACGTATGTCCCTTGACGAGTACCCGGCTTTCCTTTTGGTTCCACCTTAAAGTTATATAAACTTTTGTATACGAAACACACTCACTCAACACAAGTACACTTTTGTTTCTATATCTATTTCTGCGCAGAAATTGTCTTTAGGCCAAAAGTGTTACCAATTAGGAGCAGGATCTGTTAAACTAAATTTCAGATTTTTCCAAAAATAGATTTGCGTTATTTACCGCGTCGCGTTATCTACCGCTGTGCGTTAATTATCGCCTTGCGCTAATTATCGCTTTGCGCTAATTCAACTTTTTCGTGACTTGAGCTACGTGAGCGTAACCGGACGCTACGTTGCGTAATGTACGCTGCGTGCGTCTGCCTTTTGGATTGCGTACGCTAGTCTTTGTTAGCGACACGTGTACGCAATGCAAAGGATCCACCGTAACACAATTTCTACCTTTATCAATGTAGATGATCCCTGATCATCTACCGCAATCCACACTGACTGCCTTGTATCTCAGACAAACCGTGTGTTTGTTCTATACTTTAACTATCACCTCTACTATGAAATAACAGCAAATCTCTTTTTAGCACTTTCTATCAACTATAAAATTGGCAAACAGGAATAGTGATATACGAAAATGAAACAGAAATGCAGATATATGCGTACATACGCAAGACAAAAGAGAAAAAAAAAAACAGTTTTAAAAAGACACAAGCGTTTTGTTCTTACTTCCGGTTACCGGGTTCCTTCAGCACTCTTTATCTAAGCGAAGCAGACGCTTATCCCGTCAGCACTGTGAGACAACCTCCCACCCTTTGCTGGAGGGATAATGTCTGCTGATCTACCTAGTGCAGATATGAGAAGTATAGGACGAGTCCCCAATTGACAATGCTAAATTCCTTTGTCGTATAACAACCCTTTATGAAGCTAAGAACACTGTACGCTGTTTGCTTAAGAAGTACCGTAATGGTACGCTATTAGCGTAGCGATCGCTCAGCCGTAGGCGAGACGCTCAAGCGTCACGTTCGCTCACGGCCCAGCGATCACAGGACACGTTATTGGTTATGACTAGAGTAATGATTCGCTGTGGCGTAGCGGACGCTCGAGACCACGAGGAGGTCACCAGCGATGCAGACGCTCACAACACTATACCTTAATGTTTAAACCTTATACCAAAGAAATACAAAGAATACCTTAATGTGAGTACAGGGTGTAAGTGCAACTTTGTGTAACCTGACTAACTACAAAGCTGCTTGAGCGTCACCGACGCTCAAGTGAACACTTAACACTATAGAAAATACACAGATACTGGTTTAGGTTCCAAGGCCTATTAACTGTATTATATCTAATATACTTGTAAAAGGGGATAACAGTACAAATGATACACTACAATATAACAGAGACTTCCTAACCACAGAACTAAAATACAAAAAGACAATACTACTCTGACCTAAATGCAATACGATACAATGCTATAATACTATGAGAGATATAAGAGAAAAGAGGAGAGAGAGAGATAGAGAGAGAGAGAGAGAGATTGGCTCACAGAAAGACAATGATTACGGAGAGAAACTTACGCACAAAGGGTATGATCGCCTGCGCCTCGATATCCAGCTCCCGGCTATCAGCAGATAACCGTTGATGAGAGAGTGAGAGCTGGATGTGGTCGGCCTGCCTATTTATGCCCCACACACAATGCAATCTCATGGTCCTACAATCCCATTGTCCATTGGCCGAAGGAATTCGGCCCTGCATCATAACAAAAGGTCATAGGGTGATTCATACAGGTGGGCTGTGACGATTTCCAACAGCTCAGGTGGGTGGGAAACTGGGTTTCCCGCCGCATACCTGAGTATGTGTAAATAATAGAAATGGACATAAACTTCTTATGTCCATAACTATTCGCACGAGCGATTAATACGCTCCAAACCAACACCGGAATATTGCTAATTAAATACTCTTCCGATGGGTACCAAACACTGCTGTATGATTCCTGCTAGACCCTTCGTACGATATAGAGAGGGATTCCTCAGCTCTGGGACATTGTATTTTAACCAAACTTTCAGAATCTATCAAAGGGACCATGATCTATAAACTACATTAATTGTGAACAGTTGTAACGAATGAGTCGCACGCTACGACTACATAAACTCTACCGTAAATACGCATACCGCGCCAGGCGAGTGCACGCTATTGCGGGTATGCGCATCCACGGGAGAGCGTACGCACGCGCAGCACGGACCAGTGTGCGGTGCAAATATGGCAGTGTGCATAGGGACATTTTTCTGACTTTGACATAATATACTGTATAATATAATAACGGACCTGGTGGACACTGTCACTCAGCAGACTGCTAAACTAGTATGAAGAAAAAAAAAGCCACCACAGGTATACAATGTAGATGGATGGATAGTATAGTATTATGTTACTTATGGACGACGAGTGCACTGACGACACAGAGGTAGGTACAGCCGTGGCCTACCGTACTGCTTATATATATATAATATACTGTATAATATAATAACGGACCTGGTGGACACTGTCAGCAGACTGCTAAACTAGTATGAAGAAAAAAAAAGCCACCACAGGTATACAATGTAGATGGATGGATAGTATAGTATTATATTACTTATGGACGACGAGTGCACTGACGACACAGAGGTAGGTACAGCCGTGGCCTACCGTACTGCTCGATATATATAAAATAAATATAATATACTGTATAATAAATAATAACGAACCTGGTGGACACTGTCAGCAGACTGCTAAACTAGTATGAAGAAAAAAAAAGCCACCACAGACAGGAGTGTTTTTCAGGCAGACAAACGTATACTGGACTGGTGGTCACTGTCAGCAAAACTGTGCACTGTACTCCTGCTATAACTGCTCCACAGTCCCCACAATTAGGCAGTGTGAGCAGTGCACTCAGCACAGATATATCATGCAGCAGTGCAGCACACTGAGTGAGCACAGATATGGTGGAGCGTTTTTTTCAGGCAGAGAAACAAACAAAGGATTAAACTCACTGGTGGTATAATCAAAACCCTGCACTGTACTCCCTAACAGCTGCTCCCCGTCCCCAATCCTCCCCACAATTATAAGTAAGTCACTCAGTCTTTATACTCAGTCTTTTTCTACTATAACGGAGAGGACGCCAGCCACGTCCTCTCCCTATCAATCTCAATGCATGTGTGAAAATGGCGGCGACGCGCGGCTCCTTATATAGAATCCGAATCTCGCGAGAATCCGACAGCAGGATGATGACGTTCGGGCGCGCTCGGGTTAACCGAGCAAGGCGGGAGGATCCGAGTCGCTCGGACCCGTGAAAAAAAAGGTGAAGTTCGGGCGGGTTCGGATCCGAACCCGCTCATCACTAATATATATATATATATACACTCATTTAATAAAGAACAAAACAGCCTCCTGCACACACAGTTGTGTGTCATGCTACACTGACACATACTGTATTTTCACACATACGCCCCCCTCCCACATACATGTATGCTACACTTACACATGTATAAACAGTCCACGTACACACACATTTAATAAAGAAAAGGACATTAACACCCCCCCCTCCCCCCTCACACACACACACACACACACACACACACACACACACACAGCTGTATGCTTACTTGCAGATGTATTTTTCCACACACACACACACACACACACACACACTTAGGTGGTCATTCCGAGTTGATCGCTAGCTGCATTTGTTCGCAGCGCAGCGATTAGGCTAAAAAATGGCACTTCTGTGCATGCGTATGCGGCGCAATGCACACACGCGACGTACTATTACAACAAATGATGTAGTTTCACACATGGTCTAGCGAAGCTTTTCAGTTGCACTGGCTGCCGCAGAGTGATTGACATGAAGTGGGCCTTTCTGGGTGTCGACTGACCGTTTTCAGGGAGTGTTCAAAAAAACGCAGGCGTGGCAGGGCGAACGCAGGGCGTGTTTGTGACGTCAAATCAGGAACTGAATGGTCTGAAGTGATCGCAATCGCTGAGTAGGTATTGAGCTACTCTGAAACTACACAAAAAAACTTTGTAGCCGCTCTGCGATCCTTTCGTTCGCACTTCTGCTAAGCTAAAACACACTCCCAGTGGGCGGCAGCATAGCGTTTGCACGGCTGCTAAAAACTGCTAGCGAGCGAACAACTCGGAATGACCACCCTAGTACACACCCGCACCAAAATTTATGCCACACTGTTACATTTTTATACATAAGTTATAGCTTTTAGTCCCCAACACCCCCCAAGCATTTTTTAAACCTGGTGCGTGTAGAAGGCAGGTAGCAGGATGGATGCTGGCCGGTAAGAGAGTCAGAAGGGAGGAGGTTGGGAGACAGTATAGGAGCTCAGATCATTGCTGGCTTGTCCCAGGAGAGGGGCCCCAACAATCCCGGACTGCAGCAACTGCATAGGTAAGGCTGGCTGGGGTGTAGTATGGTATGCCGGCGGCCGGGCTCCCGGCGACCAGCATACTGGCGCCGGGATCCCGACCGCCGGCATACCGACAGCGTGGCGAGCGCAAATGAGCCCCTTGTGGGCTCGCCACGCTGCGGGCACGGTGGCACGCTACGCTATTTATTCTCCCTCCAGGGGGGTCGTGGACCCCGAAGAGGGAGAATAAGTGTCGGTGTGCCGGCTGTCGGGATTCCGTCACCAGTATACTGTGCACCGGGATCCCGACAGCCGGCAAACTGAAGACCACCCGGCTGGCTGCACTGTGACTCTGACCAAACTGCTCCTGCCCTGAAACACCGCATTTGAGGACACACTAAGTGGATGTCAGACATCAGAGCGGCCAGGAGCACACACTGTAATGCCTCCCAGCCATAAGCACAGCGCGGCTGTAGCCTTTCTTTTCATAATAGCAGCCAGGGGTGTATCTAGGGGACCGAGTGCCCCTGGCAAAGTAACGAACTGGTGCCCTCACCAGTGACGTGCGGTGGGGTGAGGCAGAGCCTTTCCTGTCATACTTACGTTTAAACCAGAGTTTTGACCGAATAAAATACGTATATGCAAAATACTGATAATATGTTTGAAATATCTTCTTTGCATTATTCTAACAATTTTTATAGCCCAAACTCTGGAGTAAAAGTCTATGGCGGCAGTGCCTCACCTGCTTATCTTTTCTGCACATCTCTGATCAAAACTCACCAAATTTCCAGGAGTTTATACTGCTGCACCTGTGTATAATGCCCAGATGTACCCATTGGCTCATATATTGCATGTAAATCTGGCTCTGGGGTTAGCTAGTGCTTCCTGAGCCATTTAGCTCACCGCAAGTCGCTGCTCCTCCCATACCCCCAGCCATATTCTCCCTTGCCCATGTATTTTCCCCTTATCACACATTACACTCTCTGTTGGCGGGCACTTTACAATACAGTCTTCAGATGGGCACAATACACTCTGTGCAGTACAGTCTGCAGGTAGGCACCATCAGTGTGAATGACAGCAGCTGACATATGAGCCCAGGTGGGCACCCAGCAACCGCGTTCACTCTTCCCCTGGACTAGCCCCTGGGTAGCCACTTACCTCCTCTCTCCATATAAGGCTGCCGTGCACCCAGGCTCTGTGCTGTACTGTAATGTACGGGTGTGAACTGGCTACAGTTGGCTGCACTAACCTGCCAGCATCTGCACCATGAAGACTATTGTCGCTGCCTACTCTAGGATGCTGTGGAGTGAGCCCTGGCTGTGGGGGCAGAGAGGGGTTGGCAGATGGTGGGGTATAAGCACAGTGGCAGATAGCAGAGGTAACAGGGGATAGGAGGGTGGCAGATAATGGGGTATGGCTGAAGGTGGCAGATCATGGCATTAGCAGGCAAGGGATAGCAGCGAGTGTGTTGACTAGCAGGGGGTGGCAGACAGTGGAGGTGGCAGGGTAGAAGGAGCGTGGTAGATAAGGGGCTGGCTGTGGATGCCAGAGAGAGGGTGGCAGATCTCCCCCCCCCCCCTCTCATCCCGTCCAAGTCCACCCCCACCTCCAAATTAGGGATTCTTTGCATGCTCCCGTAATATATAAATTATATATATATATATATATATATACACTGCTCAAAAAAATAAAGGGAACACTAAAATAACACATCCTAGATCTGAATGAATGAAATATTCTTATTAAATACTTTGTTCTTTACATAGTTGAATGTGCTGACAACAAAATCACACAAAAATTATCAATGGAAATCAAATTTATTAACCCATGGAGGTCTGGATTTGGAGTCACCCTCAAAATTAAAGTGGAAAAACACACTACAAGCTGATCCAACTTTAATGTAATGTCCTTAAAACTAGTGATGTGCACCGGAAATTTTTCGGGTTTTGTGTTTTGGTTTTGGATTTGGTTCCGCGGCCGTGTTTTGGATTCGGACGCGTTTTGGCAAAACCTCACCGAAATTTTTTTGTCGGATTCGGGTGTGTTTTGGATTCGGGTGTTTTTTCCAAAAACCCCTAAAAAACAGCTTAAATCATAGAATTCGGGGGTCATTTTGATCCCATAGTATTATTAACCTCAATTACCATAATTTCCACTCATTTCCAGTCTATTCTGAACACCTCACACCTCATATTATTTTTAGTCCTACAATTTGCACCAAGGTCACTGGATGACTAAGCTAAGCGACCCAAGTGGCCGACACAGACACCTGGCCCATCTAGGAGTGGCACTGCAGTGTCAGACAGGATGGCCGATTTAAAAAATAGTCCCCAAACAGCACATGATGCACAGAAAAAAAGAGGCGCACCAAGGTGGCTGTGTGACTAAGCTAAGCGACACAAGTGGCCGACACAAACACCTGGCCCATCTAGGAGTGGCACTGCAGTGTCAATCAAGACAGGATGGCACTTCCAAAAAATTGTCCCCAAACAGCACATGATGCAAAGAAAAATGAAAGAAAAAAGAGGTGCAAGATGGAATTGTCCTTGGGCCCTCCCACCCACCCTTATGTTGTATAAACAGGACATGCACACTTTAACGAACCCATCATTTCAGCGACAGGGTCTGCCACACGACTGTGACTGAAATGACTGGTTGGTTTGTGCCCCCACCAAAAAAGAAGCAATCAATCTCTCCTTGCACAAACTGGCTCTACAGAGGCAAGATGTCCACCTCATCATCATCCTCCGATTCCTCACCCCTTTCACTGTGTACATCCCCCTCCTCACAGATTATTAATTCGTCCCGACTGGAATCCACCATCTCAGGTCCCCGTGTACTTTCTGGAGGCAATTGCTGCTGGTGAATGTCTCCACGGAGGAATTGATTATAATTAATTTTGATGAACATCATCTTCTCCACATTTTCTGGAAGTAACCTCGTACGCCGATTGCTGACAAGGTGGGCGGCTGCACTAAACACTCTTTCGGAGTACACACTGGAGGGAGGGCAACTTAGGTAGAAAAAAGCCAGTTTGTGCAAGGGCCTCCAAATTGCCTCTTTTTCCTGCCAGTATACGTACGGACTATCTGACGTGCCTACTTGGATGCAGTCACTCATATAATCCTCCACCATTCTTTCCATGGTGACAGAATCATATGCAGTGACAGTAGACGACATGTCAGTAATCATTGGCAGGTCCTTGTTAGGGTCTCCTGCCCTGTGCTGCCACGTCGTCATGGCAACCGGGAGACAAGTGCTAGCGGAGTAACCTGAGCGCAGCTGATACTCCGGTTCGGGTCTTTTGCTGTGCAGTGGTTACAGGCTCTGTGCACGGCAGGGGATCCGGTGCTGGTTTTTGTGCTCACAGTCTGTGAGGTCTGAGTGGGGCGTGGACAGCACCTGCTTTATAAGGCCTCTTCTCAGGTTAAGCAGATGCTGCTGAATCTTTGTTGGTTAGTCATTTCCTGAAAGTTAGCCAGTACTGTGTAGCTTTGTATTTGTTGTTGCTTACTGCAAATAGGCCTGGGGATTTGGTACTACACTCTGCCAATCCAGACCTAGCAGTAAGACTGGAGTCAGTCGTTTAACCTGCTGGGGTTCTTTTGCTACTCTGTGAACTTAGCAGGTTTGCGGCTGTATTCTCAGACTGCCTGCCTAAATCCTGTCTCACTGTGCAAGGTGTTCAGGTATTCAGTTTAGTGGCAGTAAGCTGAACCTGTGCACTGCAAGTGAGGATTAGGATTGTGGAGACTCTCCTTGTGTCTATCATTCCATCTCTGACCAAGGAGTTTACTGCCACACCCATTGGTAACCCTTTAGGGTTTTGCTGTTGCCCTTAGCAACAGCATTTCGGGTTCTCTACGTATTAAAACACAACATCTTGCTTTTTTCATCTGAGCATTCCTAATAATAGGGAGACACCCAGTTTCTTAGCCTCTGGGCTTCTCTGTTCACTTTGTGTTTATTTTGTTACCCTATCACCTTCTGTGTACGTAATGTCATATCCCCCAGTCTGTCTGTGAGTTCATTTGTTTTGCATCCCTATCCATTCAGACACCAGTACATTCCTGCAGGCACTGGTGTGCATAACAGTTCAGACACCAGTACATTCCTGCAGGCACTGGTGTGCATAACAGGTCAGACACCAGTACATTCCTGCAGGCACTGGTGTGCATAACATATTCAGCAGCCTAATACTCCTGTTGAAATTTTGTGGGAATATGGAGCATACCCCTCAAAATACGTTGCAACAGGTGGTCGATCAGGTGCAGGTCCTGACTCGACAATTTAATGATTTGTCCATTAAAATGCACACCTCCCAGGCCGCTGGCGGAACTCCCGCAGCAGCAGCACCTTCAGGGGTTAAGGAGCCGAAAGTAAATCTCCCGGATCGTTTTTCTGGAGATCGCTCGCAGTTCTTTTGTTTCAAGGAGAGCTGCAAGCTGTACTTCCGGCTTAGGCCTCAGTCTTCAGGGTCGGAGATTCAGCGGGTGGGCATAGTGATTTCCTTGCTACAAGGAGACCCACAGGTCTGGGCATATGGGTTGCAGCCTGACTGTCCGTCGCTTAAAAGTGTTGATGCTTTTTTTACGGCACTGGGCATGTTGTATGATGACCCTGACAAGACGGCCTCAGCCGAGGCTCAGATTTCGATCCTTAAGCAAGGGCGAAGGCCAGTTGAGGTTTACTGTACGGAGTTTCGGAGGTTGGCCCATGATACCCAGTGGAATGACCCAGCCCTGAGATACCAGTACCGAAGAGGTCTTTCTAACCAGATAAAAGACCAACTGGTACAATATCCCTTGCCTGATAGCTTGGATCAGCTCATGCAGTTATCCATCCGGGTGGATAGACGGCTGAGAGAGCGCAGGCTTGAAAGGGAGACCGAGGTTTCCTTCTTTCCCAAGGGAACCTCAGACTCTGAGGAATTTTCCAAGGAGCCTATGCAGATTGGGGCTACCCGCCTCTCCTCGTGTGAGAAGACGCGGAGGAGACAGCAGGGGTTGTGTTTGTACTGTGGGAATAAAGATCATGTGGTAGTATCATGCCCAGAAAAGTCGGAAAACTTCAGGGCCTGAGGGTGATGGGAAATATCCTGTCAGGCCAGAAGTCAGAATTTCCCAAGAAGACTTTTATCATTCCGGTGACCTTGAAGATCCTCGGTCAAACTGTCAAGACTGAGGCCTTTGTGGACAGTGGGGCCGACGGGGTTTTTATGGACCGCCAATTCGCCCTGAAACACTCTGTTCCCTTAGTACCCTTGGCATCGGAAATTGAGATTTGTGGGTTAAACGGGGAACCATTATCCCAAGGTAAAATTACCTCTTGCACTAGCCAGATTTCTTTGTTTATTGGAGCCACACACTCTGAAAAATTGTCCTTTTATGTGACTGTCTGTACTTTTGCCCCATTGGTGTTGGGGTTACCCTGGTTAAGGGCCCACAATCCTCAATTTGACTGGGTCTCTGGGGAGATTCTTAGTTGGGGTACTGATTGTTTCAGGAGTTGCTTGAGCCTTCCAGTCAGGCTCTCGCAGCTAAGTTTGCCAGGATTGCCAGGGTGTTATGCAGATTTTGCGGACGTGTTCTCCAAAAAAGTTGCAGAGGTACTACCTCCCCATCGCCCCTATGACTGTGCCATTGATTTGTTGCCAAATGCTAAGCTTCCCAAGAGCAGGTTGTACTCCCTGTCACGTCCTGAGACTCAGGCTATGGCAGAGTACATTCAGGAGAACTTGGCTAAGGGATTTATCAGACCTTCACAGTCTCCAGTTGGGTCGGGGTTCTTCTTCGTGGGTAAAAAGGACGGTTCGTTGCGACCCTGCATCGACTTCAGGGAATTGAACCGTATCACGATTAAAAACTCATACCCACTGCCTCTCATTTCGGTCTTGTTTGACCAGCTTCGTACTGCCACCATTTTTTCTAAGATTGACCTACGCGGGGCGTACAATCTAATCCGAATAAGAGAGGGGGATGAATGGAAGACTGCCTTTAATACCCACTCAGGGCATTATGAATATTTGGTGATGCCTTTTGGGCTCTGTAATGCCCCGGCAGTCTTCCAGGATTTCATGAACGATGTACTCAGGGAATATTTGGATAGATTCTTAGTTGTATACTTAGATGACATCCTAATCTTCTCCCATTCCCTGGAGGAACATCGGAAGCATGTATGCTTAGTCCTCCAGAAACTCAGAGACCACCGGCTTGGGGCGAAGCTGGAGAAGTGCGAATTTGAAGTTCAGCAAATCGCATTTCTAGGATATATTATCTCCCCAGAAGGTTTCCAAATGGAGAGTTCCAAGGTACAGGCAGTCCTGGATTGGGTGCAGCCCACTAGTTTGAAGGCGCTTCAGTGTTTCCTGGGCTTTGCGAATTTTTATAGACGATTTATCGCTGGATTTTCGTCTATAGTGGCGCCCTTGGTGGCACTCACTAAGAAAGGGGCGGATGTTGCTCACTGGTCTTGTGAGGCTAAAGCGGCTTTTGCCCGTCTCAAAAGGGCATTTGTCTCGGCCAAGGTGCTGCGACACCCAGATCCAGAGCGTCCTTTTGTGGTGGAGGTGGATGCCTCTGAGATGGGTATTGGGGCAGCGCTCTCTCAGATGGGAGTGTCTGATAATCGCCTTCATCCCTGTGCTTACTTTTCCTGTAAATTTTCGCCTGCCGAGATGAATTATGACGTGGGTAACCGGGAATTGTTGGCTATTAAGGATGCACTCGAGGAGTGGAGACACTGGCTTGAGGGGGCTAAGTTTGTGGTCTCAATTCTCACCGACCATAAGAATCTGGCATATTTAGAGTCAGCGAAGCGTCTCAATGCCAGGCAGGCACGATGGGCTTTGTTTTTTGCTCGCTTTAATTTTTTGATAACATATCGCCCTGGGTCAAAAAACATCAAGGCTGATGCGCTCTCGCAGAGTTTTGCTCCAATCCAGGAGACCACCGAGGAGCCATTGCCCATTGTGTCCCCATCATGTATTAAAGTGGGCATTACCCAGGACCTCTTGTCATTAGTCCTTAGAGCACAGGAGCAGGCTCCTCCAGACCTTCCGGTAGCTCTTTTGTTTGTGCCTCCTAGTTTAAGACAGCGAGTGTTCTTGGAATTCCATGCCAAGAAGTCGGCAGGTCACCCGGGTATTGCCAGAATTCGGGAGTTGCTATCTAGGGCGGTGTGGTGGCCCTCGGTGGCTAAGGATGTGGATCAGTGGGTTCGGGCATGTGACATCTGTGCCCGAAATAAGACTCCTAGAGGGGTTCCTGTTGGCCCATTACATCCACTCTCTATCCCATCTAAGCCATGGACCCACATTTCAATGGATTTTGTGGTGGACTTGCCCAAATCCTCGGGGATGACAGCCATCTGGGTTGTCGTTGACAGGTTTTCGAAGATGGCGCACTTCGTTCCACTGGTTGGGCTGCCATCGGCCAGACGCCTGTCTGAATTATTTATGCTGCATGTTGTGCATCTCCACGGGTTGCCACTTGATGTGGTCTCTGACCGCGGATCCCAGTTTGTGGCCAAATTCTGGAGGGCATTTTGTTCCGATCTCCAGATTTCTGTCAGCTTGTCGTCAGGCTACCATCCGCAGTCTAATGGGCAGACTGAAAGGGTGAACCAGTCCTTGGAGCAGTTCCTCAGGTGTTATGTCTCCAAGTGTCAGACTGACTGGGTTGCTCATCTGTCCATGGCGGAGTTTGCCTATAACAACGCGGCTCACTCTGCTACAGGGATCTCTACCTTCCTTTGTGTGTATGGGCATCATCCTAAGGCCAATTCTTTTGACCCCTTGGACTCCACGCCTGGTGGTTCCTCTGTGGTTTCTGTCCTTAGCGGTATTTGGAGGAAAGTGAAGAAAGCCCTTGTGTCTGTGTCATTAGTGACCAAAAGGGTTTTTGATAAGCGGAAAAGACCCTGCAGCTTCAAATTAGGAGACTTCGTCTGGTTGTCTACCAAGAATTTGAAGTTGAGACAGCCATCTCATAAGTTAGGCCCCCGGTTCATCGGCCCTTATAAGATCACCAGGGTAATCAATCCGGTGGCATTTCAGTTAGACCTGCCCCGTTCTTTGGGTATCAATAAAACATTTCATTGTTCCCTTTTAAAACGGGCGATTAGTAATCCTTCTTCCAGTGGAAGACCTTCTCCTCTTCTGATACGTGGCCAGAAGGAGTTTGTTGTTGAAAAGATTCTTGACTCCAAGATGGTTCGGGGTCGGCTGTCATTTTTGGTGCACTGGAAGGGGTATGGCCCGGAGGAGCGGTCGTGGGTGCGCAGTTGTGATCTTCATGCCCCCAGACTGATACGCTCTTTCTTCTCGCAGTTCCCCGATAAACCCGGTGGTAGGGGTTCTTTGACCCCTCGTCAGAGGGGGGGTACTGTTAGGGTCTCCTGCCCTGTGCTGCCACGTCGTCATGGCAACCGGGAGACAAGTGCTAGCGGAGTAACCGGAGCGCAGCTAATACTCCGGTTCGGGTCTTTTGCTGTGCAGTGGTTACAGGCTCTGTGCACGGCAGGGTATCCGGTGCTGGTTTTTGTGCTCACAGTCTGTGAGGTCTGAGTGGGGCGTGGACAGCACCTGCTTTATAAGGCCTCTTCTCAGGTTAAGCAGATGCTGCTGAATCTTTGTTGGTTAGTCAGTTCCTGAAAGTTAGCCAGTACTGTGTAGCTTTGTATTTGTTGTTGCTTACTGCAAATAGGCCTGGGGATTTGGTACTACACTCTGCCAATCCAGACCTAGCAGTAAGACTGGAGTCAGTCGTTTAACCTGCTGGGGTTCTTTTGCTACTCTGTGAACTTAGCAGGTTTGCGGCTGTATTCTCAGACTGCCTGCCTAAATCCTGTCTCACTGTGCAAGGTGTTCAGGTATTCAGTTTAGTGGCAGTAAGCTGAACCTGTGCACTGCAAGTGAGGATTAGGATTGTGGAGACTCTCCTTGTGTCTATCATTCCATCTCTGACCAAGGAGTTTACTGCCACACCCGTTGGTAACCCTTTAGGGTTTTGCTGTTGCCCTTAGCAACAGCATTTCGGGTTCTCTACGTATTAAAACACAACTTCTTGCTTTTTTCAACTGAGCATTCCTAATAATAGGGAGACACCCAGTTTCTTAGCCTCTGGGCTTCTCTGTTCACTTTGTGTTTATTTTGTTACCCTATCACCTTCTGTGTACGTAATGTCATATTCCCCAGTCTGTCTGTGAGTTCATTTGTTTTGCATCCCTATTCGTTCAGACACCAGTACATTCCTGCAGGCACTGGTGTGCATAACAGTTCAGACACCAGTACATTCCTGCAGGCACTGGGGTGCATAACAGGTCAGACACCAGTACATTCCTGCAGGCACTGGTGTGCATAACAGTCCTTCAGTCCGGACCAGATGTCAGCACTCGCTCCAGACTGCCCTGCATCACCGCCAGCAAGTGGGCTCGGAATTCTTAGCCTTTTCCTCGCACCCCCAGTTGCGGGAGAATGTGAAGGAGGAGATGTTGACGGGTCACGTTCCGCTTGACTTGACAATTTTCTCACCAGCAGGTCTTTGAACCTCTGCAGACTTGTGTCTGCCGGAGAGAGATACAACGTAGGTTTTAAATCTAGGATCAAGCACGGTGGCCAAAATGTAGTGCTCTGATTTCAACAGATTGACCACCCGTGAATCCTGGTTAAGCGAATGAAGGGCTCCATCCACAAGTCCCACATGCCTAGCGGAATCACTCTGTTTTAGCTCCTCCTTCAATGTCTCCAGCTTCTTCTGCAAAAGCCTGATGAGGGGAATGACCTGACTCAGGCTGGCAGTGTCTGAACTGACTTCACGCGTGGCAAGTTCAAAGGGTTGCAGAACCTTGCACAACGTTGAAATCATTCTCCACTGCGCTTGAGTCAGGTGCATTCCCCCTCCTTTGCCTATATCATGGGCAGATGTATAGGCTTGAATGGCCTTTTGCTGCTCCTCCATCTTCTGAAGCATATAGAGGGTTGAATTCCACCTTGTTACCACCTCTTGCTTCAGATGATGGCAGGGCAGGTTCAGGAATGTGCTCCAGTCTTCTGTACGCGGTGCCTGAATGCCGAAAGTGGCCCGCAATTCTTCGGGCCACCGACAGCATCTCTTGCACGCCCCTGTCGTTTTTTAAATAATTCTGCACCACCAGATTCAATGTATGTGCAAAACATGGGACGTGCTGGAATATGCCCAGATGTAATGCGCGCACAATATTGCTGGCGTTGTCCGATGTCACAAATCCCCAGGAGAGTCCAATTGGGGTAAGCCATTCTGCGATGATCTTCCTCAGTTGCCGTAAGAGGTTGTCAGCTGTGTGCCTATTCTGGAAAGCGGTGATACAAAGCGTAGCCTGCCTAGGAACGAGTTGGCGTTTGTGAGATGCTGCTACTGGTGCCGCCGCTGCTGTTCTTGCTGCGGGAGGCAATACATCTACCCAGTGGGCTGTCACAGTCATATAGTCCTGAGTCTGCCCTGCTCCACTTGTCCACATGTCCGTGGTTAAGTGGACATTGGGTACAACTGCATTTTTTAGGACACTGGTGAGTCTTTTTCTGAGGTCTGTGTACATTTTCGGTATCGCCTGCCAAGAGAAATGGAACCTAGATGGTTTTTGGTACCGAGGACACAGTACCTCAATCAAGTCTATAGTTGCCTCTGAATTAATGATGGATACCGGAACCACGTTTCTCACCGCCCAGGCTGCCAAGGCCTGAGTTATCTGCTTTGCAGCAGGATGACTGCTGTGATATTTCATCTTCCTCGCAAAGGACTGTTGGACAGTCAATTGCTTACTGGAAGTAGTACAAGTGGTCTTCCGACTTCCCCTCTTGGATGACGATCGACTCCCAGCAGCAACAACAGCAGCGCCAGCAGCAGTAGGCGTTACACTCAAGGATGCATCGGAGGAATCCCAGGCAGGAGAGGACTCGTCAGACTTGACAGTGACATGGCCTGCAGGACTATTGGCTTTCCTGGGTAAGGAGGAAATTGACACTGAGGGAGTTGGTGGTGTGGTTTGCAGGATCTTGGTTACAAGAGGAAGGGATTTAGTGGTCAGTGGACTGCTTCCGCTGTCACCCAAAGTTTTTGAACTTGTCACTGACTTATGATGAATGCGCTGCAGGTGACGTATAAGGGAGGATGTTCCGAGGTGGTTAACGTCCTTACCCCTACTTATTACAGCTTGACAAAGGCAACACACGGCTTGACACCTGTTGTCCGCATTTGTGTTGAAATAATTCCACAACGAAGAGCTGATTTTTTTTGTATTTTGACCAGGCATGTCAATGGCCATAATCCTCCCACGGACAACAGGTGTCTCCCCGGGTGCCTGATTTAAACAAACCACCTCACCATCAGAATCCTCCTTGTCAATTTCCTCCCCAGCGCCAGCAACACCCAGATCCTCATCCTGGTGTACTTCAACAGTGACATCTTCAATTTGACTATCAGGAACTGGACTGCGGGTGCTCCTTCCAGCACTTGCAGGGGGCGTGCAAATGGTGGAAGGCGCAAGCTCTTCCCGTCCAGTGTTGGGAAGGTCAGGCATCGCAACCGACACAATTGGACTCTCCTTGGGGATTTGTGATTTCGAAGAACGCACAGTTCTTTGCTGTGCTTTTGCCAGCTTAAGTCTTTTCTTTTTTCTAGCGAGAGGATGAGTGCTTCCATCCTCATGTGAAGCTGAACCACTAGCCAAGAACATAGGCCAGGGCCTCAGCCGTTCCTTGCCACTCCGTGTCGTAAATGGCATATTGGCAAGTTTACGCTTCTCCTCAGACGCTTTTAATTTAGATTTTTGGGTCATTTTACTGAACTTTTGTGTTTTGGATTTTACATGCTCTCTACTATGACATTGGGCATCGACCTTGGCAGACGACGTTGATGGCATTTCATCGTCTCGGCCATGACTAGTGGCAGCAGCTTCAGCACGAGGTGGAAGTGGATCTTGATCTTTCCCTATTTTAACCTCCACATTTTTGTTCTCCATTTTTTAATGTGTGGAATTATATGCCAGTATCAATAGCAATGGCCTACTACTATATTTACTGCGCACAACTAAAATGCACCACAGGTATAGAATGTAGATGGATAGTATACTTAATGGATGACGAGTGACGACACAGAGGTAGGTACAGCAGTGGCCTTCCGTACTGCTATATATAGTATACTGGTGGACACTGTGTCAGCAAACTGCAAAACTAAAATGCACCACAGGTATAGAATGTAGATGGATAGTATACTTAATGGATGACGAGTGACGACACAGAGGTAGGTAAAGCAGTGGCCTACCGTACTGCTATATATAGTATACTGGTGGACACTGTCAGCAAACTGCAAAACTAAAATGCACCACAGGTATAGAATGTAGATGGATAGTATACTTAATGGATGACGAGTGACGACACAGAGGTAGGTACAGCAGTGGCCTACCGTATTGCTATAAGTATATATATAGTATACTGGTGGACACTGTCAGCAAACTGCAAAACTAAAATGCACCACAGGTATAGAATGTAGATGGATAGTATACTTAATGGATGACGAGTGACGACACAGAGGTAGGTACAGCAGTGGCCTACCGTATTGCTATAAGTATATATATAGTATACTGGTGGACACTGTCAGCAAACTGCAAAACTAAAATGCACCACAGGTATAGAATGTAGATGGATAGTATACTTAATGGATGACGAGTGACGACACAGAGGTAGGTACAGCAGTGGCCTACCGTACTGCTATATATAGTATACTGGTGGACACTGTGTCAGCAAACTGCAAAACTAAAATGCACCACAGGTATAGAATGTAGACGGATAGTATACTTAATGGATGACGAGTGACGACACAAAGGTACAGTAGGTACAGCAGTTGCCTACCGTACTGCTATATATAGTATACTGGTGGACACTGTGTCAGCAAACTGCAAAACTAAAATGCACCACAGGTATAGAATGTAGATGGATAGTATACTTAATGGATGACGACACAGAGGTATGTACAGCAGTGGCCTACCGTACTGCTATAAGTATATATATATATATAGTATACTGGTGGACACAGTCAGCAAACTGCAAAACTAAAATGCACCACAGGTATAGAATGTAGATGGATAGTATACTTAATGGATGACGAGTGACGACACAGAGGTAGGTACAGCAGTGGACTACCGTACTGCTATATATAGTATACTGGTGGACACTGTCAGCAAACTGCAAAACTAAAATGCACCACAGATATAGAATGTAGATGGATAGTATACTTAATGGATGACGACACAGAGGTAGGTACAGCAGTGGCCTACCGTACTGCTATATATAGTATACTGGTGGACACTGTGTCAGTAAACTGCAAAACTAAAATGCACCACAGGTATAGAATGTAGATGGATAGTATACTTAATGGATGACGAGTGACGACACAGAGGTAGGTACAGCAGTGGCCTACAGTACTGCTATAAGTATATATATAGTATACTGGTGGACACTGTCAACAAACTGCAAAACTAAAATGCACCACAGGTATAGAATGTAGATGGATAGTATACTTAATGGATGACGACACAGAGGTAGGTACAGCAGTGGCCTACCGTACTGCTATATATAGTATACTGGTGGACACTGTGTCAGCAAACTGCAAAACTAAAATGCACCACAGGTATAGAATGTAGATGGATAGTATACTTAATGGATGACGAGTGACGACACAGAGGTAGGTACAGCAGTGGCCTACCGTACTGCTATAAGTATATATATATATAGTATACTGGTGGACACTGTGTCAGCAAACTGCAAAACTAAAATGCACCACAGGTATAGAATGTAGATGGATAGTATACTTAATGGATGATGACACAGAGGTAGGTACAGCAGTGGCCTACCGTACTGCTATAAGTATATATATAGTATACTGGTGGACACTGTCAGCAAACTGCAAAACTAAAATGCACCACAGGTATAGAATGTAGACGGATAGTATACTTAATGGATGACGAGTGACGACACAAAGGTAGGTACAGCAGTTGCCTACCGTACTGCTATATATAGTATACTGGTGGACACTGTCAGCAAACTGCAAAACTAAAATGCACCACAGGTATAGAATGTAGATGGATAGTATACTTAATGGATGACGAGTGACGACACAGAGGTAGGTACAGCAGTGGCCTACCGTACTGCTATAAGTATATATATATAGTATACTGGTGGACACTGTGTCAGCAAACTGCAAAACTAAAATGCACCACAGGTATAGAATGTAGATGGATAGTATACTTAATGGATGATGACACAGAGGTAGGTACAGCAGTGGCCTACCGTACTGCTATAAGTATATATATAGTATACTGGTGGACACTGTCAGCAAACTGCAAAACTAAAATGCACCACAGGTATAGAATGTAGACGGATAGTATACTTAATGGATGACGAGTGACGACACAAAGGTAGGTACAGCAGTTGCCTACCGTACTGCTATATATAGTATACTGGTGGACACTGTCAGCAAACTGCAAAACTAAAATGCACCACAGGTATAGAATGTAGATGGATAGTAAACTTAATGGATGACGACACAGAGGTAGGTACAGCAGTGGCCTACCGTACTGCTATAAGTATATATATATAGTATACTGGTGGACACTGTCAACAAACTGCAAAACTAAAATGCACCACAGGTATAGAATGTAGATGGATAGTAAACTTAATGGATGACGAGTGACGACACAGAGGTACGTACAGCAGTGGCCTACCGTACTGCTATAGTATATATAGTAAACTGGTGGACACTGTGTCAGCAAACTGCAAAACTAAAATGCACCACAGGTATAGAATGTAGATGGATAGTATACTTAATGGATGACGACACAGAGGTAGGTACAGCAGTGGCCTACCGTACTGCTATATATAGTATACTGGTGGACACTGTGTCAGCAAACTGCAAAACTAAAATGCACCACAGGTATAGAATGTAGATGGATAGTATACTTAATGGATGACGACACAGAGGTAGGTACAGCAGTTGCCTACCGTACTGCTATATATAGTATACTGGTGGACACTGTGTCAGCAAACTGCAAAACTAAAATGCACCACAGGTATAGAATGTAGATGGATAGTATACTTAATGGATGACGACACAGAGGTATGTACAGCAGTGGCCTACCGTACTGCTATAAGTATATATATATATAGTATACTGGTGGACACAGTCAGCAAACTGCAAAACTAAAATGCACCACAGGTATAGAATGTAGATGGATAGTATACTTAATGGATGACGAGTGACGACACAGAGGTAGGTACAGCAGTGGACTACCGTACTGCTATATATAGTATACTGGTGGACACTGTCAGCAAACTGCAAAACTAAAATGCACCACAGATATAGAATGTAGATGGATAGTATACTTAATGGATGACGACACAGAGGTAGGTACAGCAGTGGCCTACCGTACTGCTATAAGTATATATATATAGTATACTGGAGGACACTGTCAGCAAACTGCAAAACTAAAATGCACCACAGGTATAGAATGTAGATGGATAGTATACTTAATGGATGACGACACAGAGGTAGGTACAGCAGTGGCCTACCGTACTGCTATATATAGTATACTGGTGGACACTGTGTCAGCAAACTGCAAAACTAAAATGCACCACAGGTATAGAATGTAGATGGATAGTATACTTAATGGATGACGAGTGACGACACAGAGGTAGGTACAGCAGTGGCCTACAGTACTGCTATAAGTATATATATAGTATACTGGTGGACACTGTCAACAAACTGCAAAACTAAAATGCACCACAGGTATAGAATGTAGATGGATAGTATACTTAATGGATGACTACACAGAGGTAGGTACAGCAGTGGCCTACCGTACTGCTATATATAGTATACTGGTGGACACTGTGTCAGCAAACTGCAAAACTAAAATGCACCACAGGTATAGAATGTAGATGGATAGTATACTTAATGGATGACGAGTGACGACACAGAGGTAGGTACAGCAGTGGCCTACCGTACTGCTATAAGTATATATATATATATAGTATACTGGTGGACACTGTCAGCAAACTGCAAAACTAAAATGCACCACAGGTATAGAATGTAGATGGATAGTATACTTAATGGATGACGACACAGAGGTAGGTACAGCAGTGGCCTACCGTACTGCTATAAGTATATATATAGTATACTGGTGGACACTGTCAACAAACTGCAAAACTAAAATGCACCACAGGTATAGAATGTAGATGGATAGTAAACTTAATGGATGACGAGTGACGACACAGAGGTACGTACAGCAGTGGCCTACCGTACTGCTATAGTATATATAGTAAACTGGTGGACACTGTGTCAGCAAACTGCAAAACTAAAATGCACCACAGGTATAGAATGTAGATGGATAGTATACTTAATGGATGACGAGTGACGACACAGAGGTAGGTACAGCAGTGGCCTACCGTACTGCTATATATAGTATACTGGTGGACACTGTGTCAGCAAACTGCAAAACTAAAATGCACCACAGGTATAGAATGTAGACGGATAGTATACTTAATGGATGACGAGTGATGACACAAAGGTAGGTACAGCAGTTGCCTACCGTACTGCTATATATAGTATACTGGTGGACACTGTGTCAGCAAACTGCAAAACTAAAATGCACCACAGGTATAGAATGTAGATGGATAGTATACTTAATGGATGACGACACAGAGGTAGGTACAGCAGTGGCCTACCGTACTGCTATAAGTATATATATATAGTATACTGGAGGACACTGTCAGCAAACTGCAAAACTAAAATGCACCACAGGTATAGAATGTAGATGGATAGTATACTTAATGGATGACGACACAGAGGTAGGTACAGCAGTGGCCTACCGTACTGCTATATATAGTATACTGGTGGACACTGTCAGCAAACTGCAAAACTAAAATGCACCACAGATATAGAATGTAGATGGATAGTATACTTAATGGATGACGAGTGACGACACAAAGGTAGGTACAGCAGTTGCCTACCGTACTGCTATATATAGTATACTGGTGGACACTGTCAGCAAACTGCAAAACTAAAATGCACCACAGGTATAGAATGTAGATGGATAGTATACTTAATGGATGACGACACAGAGGTAGGTACAGCAGTGGCCTACCGTACTGCTATAAGTATATATATAGTATACTGGTGGACACTGTCAACAAACTGCAAAACTAAAATGCACCACAGGTATAGAATGTAGATGGATAGTAAACTTAATGGATGACGAGTGACGACACAGAGGTACGTACAGCAGTGGCCTACCGTACTGCTATAGTATATATAGTATACTGTTGGACACTGTGTCAGCAAACTGCAAAACTAAAATGCACCACAGGTATAGAATGTAGATGGATAGTATACTTAATGGATGACGAGTGACGACACAGAGGTAGGTACAGCAGTGGCCTACCGTACTGCTATAAGTATATATATAGTATACTGGTGGACACTGTCAACAAACTGCAAAACTAAAATGCACCACAGGTATAGAATGTAGATGGATAGTATACTTAATGGATGATGACACAGAGGTAGGTACAACAGTGGCCTACCGTACTGCTATATATAGTATATTGGTGGACACTGTGTCAGCAAACTGCAAAACTAAAATGCACCACAGGTATAGAATGTAGATGGATAGTATACTTAATGGATGACGAGTGACGACACAGAGGTAGGTACAGCAGTGGCCTACCGTACTGCTATAAGTATATATATATAGTATACTGGTGGACACTGTCAGCAAACTGCAAAACTAAAATGCACCACAGGTATAGAATGTAGATGGATAGTATACTTAATGGATGATGAGTGACGACACAGAGGTAGGTACAGCAGTGGCCTACCGTACTGCTATATATAGTATACTGGTGGACACTGTCAGCAAACTGCAAAACTAAAATGCACCACAGGTATAGAATGTAGATGGATAGTATACTTAATGGATGATGACACAGAGGTAGGTACAGCAGTGGCCTACCGTACTGCTATAAGTATATATATATATAGTATACTGGTGGACACTGTCAGCAAACTGCAAAACTAAAATGCACCACAGGTATAGAATGTAGATGGATAGTATACTTAATGGATGACGAGTGACGACACAGAGGTACGTACAGCAGTGGCCTACCGTACTGCTATAGTATATATAGTATACTGGTGGACACTGTGTCAGCAAACTGCAAAACTAAAATGCACCACAGGTATAGAATGTAGATGTATAGTATACTTAATAGATGACGACACAGAGGTAGGTACAGCAGTGCACTCTGCACTGTACTCCTCCTATATAATATTAATTATACTGGTGGTCCCCAGTCCCCACAATAAAGCAGCACACTGAGCACAGATATGGAGTGTTTTTCAGGCATTCAACGTATACTGGTGGTCAATGTCAGCAAAACTCTGCACTGTACTCCTGCTATAGCTGCTCCCCAGTCCCCACAATTAAGCAGTGTGAGCACTCAGCACAGATATATTATGCAGCACACTGAGCACAGATATGGTATGGAGCGTTTTCAGAGAACGGATAAAAACTGGTGGTCACTTATCAGCAAAACTCTGCACTGTACTCCTCCTAACAGCTGCTCCCCAATCCTCCCCACAAATAAGAAATAAACCAATCAACTTCTACAATAAACGGAGAGGACGCCAGCCACGTCCTCTCCCTATCATCTCCAATGCACGAGTAAAAATGGCGGCGACGCGCGGCTGCTTATATAGAACCCGAATCTCGCGAGAATCCGACAGCGGGATGATGACGTTCGGGCGCGCTCGGGTTAGCCGAGCAAGGCGGGAAGGTTCTAACCTGCCTCGGACCCGTGTAAAAAAGGTGAAGTTCGGGGGGGTTCGGTTTCCGAGAAACCGAACCCGCTCATCACTGCTTAAAACAAGTCAAAATGAGGCTCAGTAGTGTCTGTGGCCTCCTCGTGCCTGTATGACCTCCCTACAATGCCTGGGCATGCTCCTGATGAGGTGGCAGATGGTCTCCTGAGGGATCTCCTCCCAGACCTGGACTAAAGCATCTGCCAACTCCTGGACAGTCTGTGGTGCAACGTGGCTTTGGTGGATGGAGCGAGACATGATGTCCCAGATGTGCTCAATTGGATTCAGGTCTGGGGAAGGGGCGGGCCAGTCCATAGCATCAATGCCTTCGTCTTGCAGGAACTGCTGACACACTCCAGCCACATGAGGTATAGCATTGTCTTGCATTAGGAGGAACCCAGGGCCAACCACACCAGCATATGGTCTCACAAGGGGTCTGAGGATCTCATCTCCGTACCTAATGGCAGTCAGGCTACCTCTGGCGAGCACATGGAGGGCTGTGCGGCACCCCAAAGAAATGCCACCCCACACCATTACTGACCCACTGCCAAACCGGTCATGCTGGAGGATGTTGCAGGCAGCAGAACGTTCTCCTTGGCATCTCCAGACTCTGTCACGTCTGTCACATGCGCTCAGTGAGAACCTGCTTTCATCTGTGAAGAGCACAGGGCGCCAGTGGTGAATTTGCCAATCTTGGTGTTCTCTGGCAAATGCCAAACGTCCTGCACGGTGTTGGTCTGTAAGCATAACCCCCACCTGTGGGCGTTGGGCCCTCATACCACCCTCATGGAGTCTGTTTCTGATCGTTTTAGTAGACACATGCACATTTGTGGCTTGCTGGAGGTCATTTTGCAGTGCTCTGGCAGTGCTCCTCCTGTTCCTCCTTGCACAAAGGCGGAGGTAGCGGTCCTGCTGCTGGGTTGTTGCCCTCCTACGGCCTCCTCCACGTCTCCTGATGTACTGGCCAATCTCCTGGTAGTGCCTCCATGCTCTGGACACTACGCTGACAGACACAGCAAACCTTCTTGCCACAGCTCGCATTGATGTGTCATCCTGGATGAGCTGCACTACCTGAGCCACTTGTGTGGGTTGTAGGGAGGTCATACAGGCACATGGAGGCCACACACACTACTGAGCCTCATTTTGACTTGTTTTAAGGACATTACATCAAAGTTGGATCAGACTGTAGTGTGTTTTTCCACTTTAATTTTGAGTGTGACTCCAAATCCAGACCTCCATGAGTTAATAAATTTGATTGCCATTGATAATTTTTGTGTGATTTTGTTGTCAGCACATTCAACTATGTAAAGAACATAGTATTTAATAAGAATATTTCATTCATTCAGATCTAGGATGTGTTATTTTAGTGTTCCCTTTATTTTTTTGAGCAGTGTGTATATATATATATATATATATATATATATATATATATATATATATATATATAAATAACAAATACTCTCCCTCTGCGCTTTCACTAGTTTATGCTCTAAAATATTGAGCAATTATATATTCTAGCGACCTCTGTTGAGTCCTATATAATTATTAGGTGGAAATACGACCTAAGGGCGCCAATTCCTCTACTGCTCTATATTATATATATATATATTATGTATAGATATTGATATATTATTTAAAAAAGGGATTGCTGGCCACACAGGTGTATGTGTATACACATTACGGCGGACAGATTCCCCTTTTTACACATTACGGCAGACAGCCTCCCCTTTTATACACATTACGGCAGACAGCGTCCCCTTTTTTACACATTACGGCAGACAGCGTCCCGTTTTTTTACACATTACGGCAGACAGCATCCCCTTTTTATACAGGTTACGGCAGACAGCGTCCCCTTTTTTATACAGATTACGGCAGACAGCGTCCCCTTTTTTACACATTACGGCAGACAGCGTTTCCTTTTTCTACACATTACGGCAGACAGTGTCCCCCTTATTACACATTACGGCAGACAGTGTCCCATTTTCTACACATTACGGCAGACAGAATAGATCCAGGGCAGGGGAGAAGGAGGAGGAGGGAGCCGCAGCAGCGCAATGTAATTGGTGGCGCCGCCGCTGCAGCTGTCCCTCTCCTTCCACATAGGCTGGCCGCCGCTGTGATGAGGGAAGTGCATCCCAGCATTCACAGCGATGGCAGCCAGCCTATGTGGAAGGAGAGGGACAGCTGCAGCGGCGCCGCCACCAATTACATTGTGCTGCTGCGGCTTCTGTGTCCCCCTCCCTCCTCCTCCTTCTTCCTGTGGCTGCGTCCCTGCGCTCTGCTGCTCCTCTCCTCTTTGTTGGCCCGTTCAGCACACAGCAGCAGGCAGCACGTAATGAGTCAGTTTGACTCATTGCATGCCGCTGGCTTTGGGCCCCTTGACAGCGGTGGGCCCTAATGCAAGGCACCGATTGCACTGGTCGCAGTTCCGCCACTGCCACTAGTGTAACTGATATGGTCCCTAGTGAACATGATTCCCCCCAGTCCCCCACATTTGGGTACTCACCATTGGCCCCGCACTTCCCTGGGTAACCCAGGCAGTAATCTGCGCTGCGGCAGCAGTGGGTGTCGCTGTAACATGTGTTCCCTGTTTGCCTGACGCCTTCCTGGATAGCTTCTGGGATGTCCACTCACTCTGGGCACAGAGACACTGACCACCTGGGACCTGAATAGCCCATAAGGAGCAGTCACAGCAGGAACCTCCAGAGCTGCATCCTGGGACATTCAGCAGAGTCAGGAAGTGATGGTGGGATAATATAGGGAGGATGGTGGGAGATAATAAGGGCTATGGAAAGCTCAGAGCTGTTCCGCGCCATGTACTTTTGGGGGCGTGGCCTAATCACGGGAGGCGTGGCCACACCCCCTTTAAAAAATTGGGGGATAGGTTTTGTTTAAAAAGAGAAGGGAGAGGAGGGTGCTCCAGGGGCATCTCAGTGTGATTGATTCTCCCCCTGCACAGGTAGAGAAGACAGCAGCCTCCCTGCCTGCCCACACAGCAGCTTTGTGCATGCTGGGCTGCTGCAGCTGACAGCTCCATGCTCGTGCTGCCCCTGTCTGTAGCCTGGGACTCTAGTGCTGCACACGCAGAGACGTGCAGTCAGGGGAGGCAGGGGAGGCAGTGCCTCCCCTGTCATAATGATTTAAATAATAAAAAGAAGATATTTATGACACAGCGTCTGTTATAAATATCTTCTTCTATTATTTTAATCATTGTCCCCTGTCACTGTGCTGCATCCTTGGGCTGGGAGGCAGCGGGAGAGGTGCCTCCCGCTGCTACCATTACAGTCCGGGCAGCGGGGGGCGGGCAGGGGGCGGAGTGCAGCAATGGGCTGTGAAAGCCCATTGAAAATGCACGGGGAAGCGGCACCTATACTGGTGCCGCAATGACAGGGGCGTGCATTCAGCCCCGATGAATGCACGCCCCTGTCAGTCCCCCACATGTGATTGGCCCAGCGGATCCAGTGCTGGATCCGCTGTCCAATCACTAGCGATTCCCGGCTGCAGCAGGCGCCGTGGGCTGTGTGGGCGCACGCTGCAGCCAGCGCCGCTACTATGGGAGAGACGTCATGATTCATGATGTCTCTCCCATAGTAGAGACGAGCCGCCCGGCGGACGGAGACGGACAGCGCTGCAGGATCAGTAAGTAAGTATGTGTGTGTGTTTTTTTTTTTATGTGTTTGGGCTTTGGGGGGCACCGCCACAAGGGGTAATGCTACAAGGGGCACAGTGACTGGGGGCACAACTATATGGGGCACAGTGACTGGGGGCACAACTATATGGGGCACAGTGACTGGGGGCACAACTATATGGGGCACAGTGACTGGGGGCACAACTATATGGGGCACAGTGACTAGGGGCACAACTATATGGGGCACAGTGACTGGGGGCACAGTGACTGGGGGCACAACTATATGGGGCACAGTGACTGGGGGCACAACTACAGGGGGCACAGTGACTTGGGGCACAACTACAAGGGGCACAGCGACTGGGGGCACAACAAGGGGCACAGCGACTGGTGGCATAGCTATTGGGGGCAGAGCTACAAGGGGCACAGCGACTGGGGGCACAAATATATGGGGCACAGCGACTGGGGCACAACTACAAGGGGCACAGTGACTGGGGGCGGAACTACAGGGGGTACAGCTACAGGGGGCACTGCTACTCTGGGCACTGCTACTCAGGGCACAGCGACTGGGGGCACAACTACAGGGGCACTGCTACAAAGGGCACAGCTACAGGGGGCACAGCGACGGGGCACAACGACTGGGGGCACTGCTACTCGGGGCACAGTGACTGGGGGCACAATCACAGGGGTCACAACTACTGGGGGCACAGCCACAAGGGGCACAGCTACTGGGGGCAAAGCTACAGGGGTCACAACTGCTTGGGGCACAGCGACTGGGGGCACTGCTACTCGGGGCACAGCGACTGGGGGCACAATCACAGGGGTCACAACTACTGGGGGCACAGCCACAAGGGGCACTACTACAAGGGGCACAGTGACTGGGGGCACTGCTACTCGGGGCACAATTGCAGGGGTCACAACTACTGGGGGCACATGGGGCAAAGCTACAGGGGTCACAACTACTCGGGGCACAGCGACAGCGGGCACAACTACTCAGGCACTTCTACTGGGGGCACAGCTAGAGGGGTCACAACTACTGGGGGCGCCTGCTCCATCCTCCCAGCCAGCAGCAGCACTCTCCCCTGTCTGTGCTAACGTCCTCCCGCATCAGCGAGTGCATAATATTCATTAATTTCTTTCTCTCTCTCTCTCTCTCTCTCTCTCTCTCTCCTCCTGTGGATTACTTTGTTTGTAAGTTTAATGTTCATTTTTACAGGTACCGGCCCTATTGGATTCTACTGGACAAGTGGACGTGACCGGCGTGGGATGTAGGTAAGTAATCTCTCTCATTTTTACAGGTACCGGCCCTATTGGATTCTACTGGACAAGTGGACGTGAATCTCAGTGTTGGATGTAGGTAAGTATGTGTGAGTGTGTAAGTGTGTTTTAATAAATTTTTACTTACACGGTGTGTGTGTGTGTTGTGTTTTTATTTGGGTATTTTTTTTGTTGTAGAAATACAGGTACCAGCGGGCCCGTTATTTCCCCACATGCTGGTACTTGAGGTTCTCCAAGTACCAGCAAGCGGGGGAGGCTTGCTGGGCCTTGTAGTTCCACAACAAAAAACAATATTCTTTTTTTACAAACTTATGGCTATCAGCCCGGCACCCACCGCCCAGGGGTGCTGGGGACAGCCTTGGGCTTCACCCCTGGCCCTTGGGTGCCTGGAGGGGGGGGACCCCTTGATTTAAGGGATCCCCACTCCTCCAGGGAACCCCGGCCAGGGGTGACTAGTTGGGGGGGTAATGCCACGGCCGCAGGGACCTACATAAATGTGTCCCCCGGCTGTGGCATTATGTCCCTGGCTAGTGGAGCCCGGTGCTGGTTTTAAAATTACGGGGGACCCCTACATCTTTTGTCCCCCATGTTTTTGGAACCAGGACCGGACTAAGAGCCTGGTGCTGGTTGTGTAAATACGGGGAACCCCTGTCCAATTTTTTCCCAGTATTTATACAACCAGGACCGGCTCAAAGAGCCCGAGGCTGGTTACACTTAGGAGGGGGGACCTCACGCATTTTTTTTTTTTTTTTACATTTTTTAACCCATTCAGACCGTTCTCCATTAATTTAATGGAAGCCCTGGACAACAAAATTGCATTTGTGTCCTCTTCCCACTCCTTCCCCAGTACCAAACACTAATTATTATTTTTATTTTCTATAAAAATGTACAATATATCACATGTATGGTGAGCAGGCAGGCAGCGGGCATTGGCGGCATCGGACTGAGATGCAAATTAGTAGCGGAGGGCTGGGTCAGTTGATGGTGGGCAAGTTTGTATGCCATTGGCGGTGGTAGCGGGCATCAGCTCAGGGGCAGTAGCGGGCATTGGCTCGGCAGCGGTAGGGGTCATCGGCAGGATCCGGTGGACATTATGGCTGTAGTGCCTCACCAGCCACTGACCTCACCGCACGCCACTGGCACACAGTGACTATATTAGCAGCCACACTACAAGTAGCTCTGATTGGTGTGCGGGGCCGCCTGTCATCTGTGGCCCCGCCCCCCTTGCCACATCACCCAATCACAGCTTTTGTGCATGACAGACAGTCAAGGGGGGCGGGCCAACGGATGACAGGCGGCCCACACGCCAAACGGCCCCTCGGGGATATTCCCGGTCAGTGTAATGGCCAATCCGGCCCTGCCACCAGCTGATGCTAGGTGGCAATCCTATTCCCTAGAACAAAGAGAGTTTGCAGGTCATAGATTCCTGCAAACTAATGTTTTTCAAACTGAGCCTGTAACATGGCAGTTAGGAGCTGATTAGCTGATACTTTAGCACTTTAAAATGTATCACTTTTCAGGGCTCACTGCATCTTTCCCTCTATGTAGGATGAACATGCAGCTCAATTTTAGCTAGATAGTACACTATCTAGTGCATGTTGTACCGTATGTATGTTAACATACTCTGGGGGTAATTCAGACCCGATCGTAGCAGCAAATTTTTTAGCAGTTGGGCAAAACCATGTGCACTGCAGGGGGGACAGATATAACATGTGCAGAGAGAGTTAGATTTGGGTGGGGTGTGTTCTAACTGAAATCTAAATTGCAGTGAAAAAAATAAAGCAGCCAGTATTTACTCCGCACAAAAACAAAATAACCCACCCAAATCTAACTCTTTCTGCACATGTTATATATGCCCCCCTGCACATGGTTTTGCCCAACTGCTAACAAATTTGCTGCTACGATCGGGTCTGAATTACCCCCTATATTATATCAGATTTGTGTCATCACAATAATGTCAGAAGTCATACAGTAGATTATGCTATATTATTATTACCAGTTATTTATATAGCGCACACATATTCCGCAGCACTTTACAGAGAATATTTGGCCATTCACATCAGTCCCTGCCCCAGTGGAGCTTACAATCTATACATGTACACAGTCACACACACATTCATGCTAGGGTTAATTTTGTTGGCATCCAATCAGGGCCAGATTGGCCATTGCTGTTACCGGGGAAGTCCCCGGTGGGCTGAGTGGCCGCCTCTCATATGTGGCTCCACCCCACTACGTCAATTTATAATAACTCTTGCGCTATAATTATATAATTACAAGATATGACTGACAAGAATAACAGACTCCTATTAAATTAAAAATATATTTAATATTGTATGAATTATCATGTATCATAAAACATGACCGGTCTTAAAAGTTTAAACATCAAAAAATGACAAGTATATATACTTTCTAATAAATGGAGGTGGACTTAAGCATAATCTGTGCACAGAAGTGTAAAAACAAGCTCTATAGCTATATGACTTAATTAATGAGGTCAAAAAATTGAATCAAGTGTAGCTGCTGGTAAGACCCATATATTAATTGTTTCCAATAGTCACTTTGTATCAAAGTTCTTTAGGATATAAAAATCCAACATATAACGATGAAATGAATAAGAGCCTTTTGTAACCGGAATCTTACGTGAGGTGAGAACAAGTGGTATCAGCAGAAGTACATCCCGACGACCACCACAGTGGCTTGTAGCTGCGGGGAAAACGGCACCTGCAATGGCGCCCGCTGTGACTTAACCTGCTCAGTCACGATGCTCCACGGGTATCCACCTCTACGTGCCGTTTGCAGGCACCGGTAAGCGGCTCCTCTCCACTCAAAATCAAATGACCAGGCAGAAGAATATTACAGCCGGTACGTGATGCGGGTCTAACTCCAGCTGGGGTCCAACAAAATCAGCTTCTACTTCCACCCCCCTGCGTGTCACCCTGCGTCGCCGCAGCTATAGAGAGCACAGGCTCTCTAGGGAGGAGAGACTGTGCAGCCGTGGGTCCTGCAGCAGAGCCGGCCCCAGCCATAACGCAGACTAGGGCCGACTTTGGCTGATGCTGGGCACAGTGGGGCAGATCCTTACTCCTGTGCCACTACCTCCTCCCCGGGCTCCAGCCTGCAGCTTGCTACGGGGGAATTTATAAAAGGGGGCGTGGCCACGGGGGTCAAGTGATCGTCTGTGTGGCCCGTAGCCTGCTTGCCTCCCTCTGTGCTGTGGGGACCTGGAGGTAACATTTGACTTGTATGTGTGTGTGTATGTATGCAGGGATGTGCACCTGAAATTTTTCGGGTTTTGTGTTTTGGTTTTGGGTTCGGTTCCGTGGCCGTGTTTTGGGTTCGAACGCGTTTTGGCAAAACCTCACCGAATTTTTTTTGTCGGATTCGGGTGTGTTTTGGATTCGGGTGTTTTTTACAAAAAACCCTAAAAAAACAGCTTAAATCATAGAATTTGGGGGTCATTTTGATCCCATAGTATTATTAACCTCAATAACCATAATTTCCACTCATTTTCAGTCTATTCTGAACACCTCACACCTCACAATATTATTTTTAGTCCTAAAATTTGCACCAAGGTTGCTGGATGGCTAAGCTAAGCGACACAAGTGGCCGACACAAACACCTGGCCCATCTAGGAGTGGCACTGCAGTGTCAGGCAGGATGGCCCTTCCAAAAAATACTCCCCAAACAGCACATGACGCAAAGAAAAAAAGAGGCGCAATGAGGTAGCTGTGTGAGTAAGCTAAGCGACCCTAGTGGCCGACACAAACACCTGGCCCATCTAGGAGTGGCACTGCAGTGTCAGGCAGGATGGCCCTTCCAAAAAATACTCCCCAAACAGCACATGACGCAAAGAAGAAAAAAAAGAGGCGCAATGAGGTAGCTATGTGAGTAAGATAAGCGACCCAAGTGGCCGACACAAACACCTGGCCCATCTAGGAGTGGCACTGCAATGTCAGGCAGGATGGCCCTTCCAAAAACTACTCCCCAAACAGCACATGACGCAAAGAAGAAAAAAAAGAGGCGCAATGAGGTAGCTGTGTGAGTAAGATAAGCGACCCAAGTGGCGGACACAAACACCTGGCCCATCTAGGAGTGGCACTGCAGTGTCAGGCAGGATGGCACTTCCAAAAACTACTCCCCAAACAGCACATGACGCAAAGAAGAAAAAAAAGAGGCGCAATGAGGTAGCTGTGTGAGTAAGATAAGCGACCCAAGTGGCGGACACAAACACCTGGCCCATCTAGGAGTGGCACTGCAGTGTCAGGCAGGATGGCCCTTCTAAAAAATACTCCCCAAACAGCACATGACGCAAAGAAAAATGAAAGAAAAAAAGAGGTGCAAGATGGAATTGTCCTTGGGCCCTCCCACCCACCCTTATGTTGTATAAACAGGACATGCACACTTTACCAACCCATCATTTCAGCGACAGGGTCTGCCACACGACTGTGACTGAAATGACTGGTTGGTTTGGGCCCCCACCAAAAAAGAAGCAATCAATCTCTCCTTGCACAAACTGGCTCTACAGAGGCAAGATGTCCACCTCATCATCATCGTCCGATTCATCACCCCTTTCACTGTGTACATCCCCCTCCTCACAGATTATTAATTCGTCCCCACTGGAATCCACCATCTCAGATCCCCGTGTACTTTCTGGAGGCAATTGCTGCTGGTGAATGTCTCCATGGAGTAATTGATTATAATTCATTTTAATGAACATCATCTTCTCCACATTTTCTGGAAGTAACCTCGTACGCCGATTGCTGACAAGGTGAGCGGCGGCACTAAACACTCTTTCGGAGTACACACTGGAGGGAGGGCAACTTAGGTAGAATAAAGCCAGTTTGTGCAAGGGCCTCCAAATTGCCTCTTTTCCCTGCCAGTATACGTACGGACTGTCTGACGTGCCTACTTGGATGCGGTCACTCATATAATCCTCCACCATTCTTTCAATGGTGAGAGAATCATATGCAGTGACAGTAGACGACATGTCAGTAATCGTTGGCAGGTCCTTCAGTCCGGACCAGATGTCAGCATCAGCAGTCGCTCCAGACTGCCCTGCATCACCGCCAGCAGGTGGGCTCGGAATTCGTAGCCTTTTCCTCTCACCCCCAGTTGCGGGAGAATGTGAAGGAGGAGATGTTGACAGGTCGCGTTCCGCTTGACTTGACAATTTTCTCACCAGCAGTTCTTTGAACCCCTGCAGACTTGTGTCTGCCGGAAAGAGAGATCCAACGTAGGTTTTAAATCTAGGATCGAGCACGGTGGCCAAAATGTAGTGCTCGGATTTCAACAGATTGACCACACGTGAATCCTGGTTAAGCGAATGAAGGGCTCCATCCACAAGTCCCACATGCCTAGCGGAATCGCTCTGTTTTAGCTCCTCCTTCAATGCCTCCAGCTTCTTCTGCAAAAGCCTGATGAGGGGAATGACCTGACTCAGGCTGGCAGTGTCTGAACTGACTTCACGCGTGGCAAGTTCAAAGGGCAGCAGAACCTTGCACAACGTTGAAATCATTCTCCACTGCGCTTGAGACAGGTGCATTCCCCCTCCTTTGCCTATATCGTGGCAAGATGTATAGGCTTGAATGGCCTTTTGCTGCTCCTCCATCCTCTGAAGCATATAGAGGGTTGAATTCCACCTCGATACCACCTCTTGCTTCAGATGATGGCAGGGCAGGTTCAGGTTTTTTTGGTGGTGCTCCAGTCTTCTGTACGCGGTGCCTGCACGCCGAAAGTGGCCCGCAATTCTTCTGGCCACCGACAGCATCTCTTGCACGCCCCTGTCGTTTTTAAAATAATTCTGCACCACCAAATTCAAGGTATGTGCAAAACATGGGACGTGCTGGAATTTGCCCAGATGTAATGCGCGCACAATATTGCTGGCGTTGTCTGATGTCACAAATCCCCAGGAGAGTCCAATTGGGGTAAGCCATTCTGCGATGATCTTCCTCAGTTGCCGTAAGAGGTTTTCAGCTGTGTGCGTATTCTGGAAAGCGGTGATACAAAGCGTAGCCTGCCTAGGAACGAGTTGGCGTTTGCGAGATCCTGCTACTGGTGCCGCCGCTGCTGTTCTTGCAGCGGGAGGCAATACATCTACCCAGTGGGCTGTCACAGTCATGTAGTCCTGAGTCTACCCTGCTCCACTTGTCCACATGTCCGTGGTTAAGTGGACATTGGGTACAACTGCATTTTTTAGGACACTGGTGAGTCTTTTTCTGACGTCCGTGTACATTCTCGGTATCGCCTGCCTAGAGAAGTGGAACCTAGATGGTATTTGGTAACGGGGTCACACTGCCTCAATAAATTGTCTAGTTCCCTGTGAATTGACGGCGGATACCGGGCGCACGTCTAACACCAACATAGTTGTCAAGGCCTCAGTTATCCGCTTTGCAGCAGGATGACAGCTGTGATATTTCATCTTCCTCGCAAAGGACTGTTGGACAGTCAATTGCTTACTGGAAATAGTACAAGTGGTCTTCCGACTAGCCCTCTGGGATGACGATCGACTCCCAGCAGCAACAACAGCAGCGCCAGCAGCAGTAGGCATTACACTCAAGGATGCATTGGAGGAATCCCAGGCAGGAGAGGACTCGTCAGACTTGCCAGTGACATGGCCTGCAGGACTATTGGCTTTCCTGGGTAAGGAGGAAATTGACACTGAAGGAGTTGGTGGTGTGGTTTGCGCGAGCTTGGTTACAAGAGGAAGGGATTTACTGGTCAGTGGACTGCTTCCACTGTCGCCCAAAGTTTTTGAATTTGTCACTGACTTATTATGAATGCGCTACAGGTGACGTATAAGGGAGGATGTTCCGAGGTGGTTAACGTCCTTACCCCTACTTATTACAGCTTGACAAAGGCAACACACGGCTTGACACCTGTTGTCCGCATTTCTGTTGAAATACTTCCACACTGAAGAGCTGATTTTTTGGGTATTTTCACCAGGCATGTCAATGGCCATATTCCTCCCACGGACAACAGGTGTCTCCCCGGGTCCCTGACTTAAACAAACCACCTCACCATCAGAATCCTCCTTGTCAATTTCCTCCCCAGCCCAAGCAACACCCATATCCTCATCCTGGTGTACTTCAACACTGACATCTTCAATTTCACTATCAGGAACTGGACTGCAGGTGCTCCTTTCAACACTTGCAGGGGGCGTGCAAATGGTGGAAGGCGCAAGCTCTTCCCGTCCAGTGTTGGGAAGGTCAGGCATCGCAACCGACAAAATTGGACTCTCCTTTGGGATTTGTGATTTCGAAGAACGCACAGTTCTTTGCTGTGCTTTTGCCGCAAGTCTTTTCTTTTTTCTAGCGAGAGGATGAGTGCTTCCATCCTCATGTGAAGCTGAACCACTAGCCATGAACATAGGCCAGGGCCTCAGCCGTTCCTTGCCACTCCGTGTCGTAAATGGCATATTGGCAAGTTTACGCTTCTCCTCAGACGCTTTTAATTTTGATTTTTGGGTCATTTTTTTACTGATCTTTTGTGTTTTGGATTTTACATGCTCTGTACTATGACATTGGGCATCGGCCTTGGCAGACGACGTTGATGGCATTTCATCGTCTCGGCCATGACTAGTGGCAGCAGCTTCAGCACGAGGTGGAAGTGGATCTTGAACTTTCTTTATTTTTTTAACCTCCACATTTTTGTTCTCCATATTTTGCGCACAACTAAAAGCCACCACAGGTATACAATGTAGATGGATGGATAGTATAGTATTACTTATACTTATGGACGACGAGTGACGACACAGAGGTAGGTACAGCCGTGGCCTACCGTACTGCTGCTTAGTGCTTATATATATGATATACTGTATAACGGACCTGGTGGACACTGTCAGCAGACTGCTAAACAAACTAGTATGAAGAAAGAAAAAAAAAACACCACAGGTATACAATGTAGATGGATGGATAGTATAGTATTACTTATACTTATGGACGACGAGTGATGACACAGAGGTAGGTACAGCCGTGGCCTACCGTACTGCTGCTTACTGCATATATATATGATATTATACTGTATAACGGACCTGGTGGACAGTGTCAGCAAACTGCTAAACTAGTATGAAGAAAGAAAGAAAAAACACCACAGGTATACAATGTAGATGGATGGATAGTATAGTATTACTTATACTTATGGACGACGAGTGACGACACAGAGGTAGGTACAGCCGTGGCCTACCGTACTGCTGCTTAGTGCTTATATATATGATATTATACTGTATAACGGACCAGGTGGGACAGTGTCAGCAGACTGCTAAACTAGTATGAAGAAAGAAAAAAAAAACACCACAGGTATACAATGTAGATGGATGGATAGTATAGTATTACTTATACTTATGGACGACGACTGACGACACAGAGGTAGGTACAGCCGTGGCCTACCGTACTGCTGCTTAGTGCTTATATATATGATATACTGTATAACGGACCTGGTGGACAGTGTCAGCAGACTGCTAAACTAGTATGAAGAAAGAAAAAAAAAACACCACAGGTATACAATGTAGATGGATGGATAGTATAGTATTACTTATACTTATGGACGACGAGTGACGACACAGAGGTAGGTACAGCCGTGGCCTACCGTACTGCTGCTTAGTGCTTATATATATGATATACTGTATAACGGACCTGGTGGACACTGTCAGCAGACTGCTAAACAAACTAGTATGACTATGAAGAAAGAAAAAAAAAACACCACAGGTATACAATGTAGATGGATGGATAGTATAGTATTACTTATACTTATGGACGACGAGTGCACTGACGACACAGAGGTAGGTACAGCCGTAGCCTACCGTACTGCTGCTTAGTGCTTAATTATATATATAATATACTGTATAACGGACCTGGTGGACACTGTCAGCAGACTGATAAACAAACTAGCATGAAGAAAGAAAAAAAAAAACACCACACAGTGTTTTTCAGGCAGACAAACGTATACTGGTACTGGTGGTCACTGTCAGCAAAACTGTGCACTGTACTCCTGCTATAACTGCTCCCCAGTCCCCACAATTAGGCAGTGTGAGCAGTGCACTCAGCACAGATATATCATGCAGCAGTGCAGCACACTGAGTGAGCACAGATATGGTGGAGCGTTTTTTTTCAGGAGAGAAACAACGGATTAAACTCAAAAACCCTGCACTGTACTCCCTAACAGCTGCTCCCCGTCCCCAATCCTCCCCACAATTAAAACTAAGTCACTCAGTTTTTTTTTTTTCTAATACAACGGAGAGGACGCCAGCCACGTCCTCTCCCCATCAATCTCAATGCACGTGTGAAAAATGGCGGCGACGCGCGCAGTGGCGTAACTAGAAATTTTTCTCGCCCCAAGCCAAAAAATTCTTCGGCGCCCCCCCCCCCCCCCCATCCCTCATAAATGGCACTATTAAAGGGATAAATTGTGCGCGCTGCCGCAAAATAGGGTGTGTGGCTTCGTTGGGATGGGCGTGGCTTCACATAAAGGGGCGTGGTATTGCAGGAAAAGACTACGTTATGCCCCTGTTTTCCAACCTGCACGCCCAGGACGTTAGCCACCACGGGAAAGAAAAATAATCCTGATTCATGCCCCTTACATTATTTGTAATTTTTCCTCCTTATAGTAATGCCCAGTATACATTATGCCACATACTGCAATGGCCCTTAGACATTATGCCACACACAATAATGCACATGACACAATATGCACACACCATAATGCCCCCGACACATTATGCCACACACCGTAATGCCCCCGACACATTATGACAGGAATCGCCATGCCCGTTATACATTATGCTACACAACTGCAATGCCCCTGATATAGTATACAACACACCGTAATGCCCCCGACACATTATGACAGGAATCGCAATGCCCGTTATACGTTATGCTACACACTGCAATGCCCCTGATACATTATAGCCACATACCACAATGCCCGTGATATAGTATACAACACACCGTAATGGCCTGACACAGACCGCAATGCCCGTTATACCCTATGCCTCACACCACAATGCCCGTTATACATTATGCCACACTGCAATGACCCTGAGACATTATACCACATACCGCAATGCCCGTGATATAGTATGCCACACACCGTAATGCCTGTGACACATTATGACACACAGCGCACCCAATGTCGTGATACATTATGCCACACACCGTAATGCCATTACACATTAAGTCGTTACAGTAAGGCTTTTAATTACTTTTAAATTACCTTGCTCATTGCCAGGGGTTTCATGCACTGGGTGTCATGCTCGTTGCCAGGGGTTTCATGCACTGGGTGTAATGCTCGTTGCCAGGGGTTTCATGCTCTTGGTTCCATGCACGGTGCCAGGGGTTTTCATGCTCAGGGTGTCATCAGGGTGTCATGCTCGTTTGCCCAGGGGTATCATGCACTGGGTGTCATGCTCGTTGCAAGGGGGTAGTGCTTGTTGCTAGGCTGTGCTCCCAGTGCCGACATATGTCCCCAGTGCCAGATATTCCCAGTGCCAGATACCCCCCCAGTGCCAGATATTCCCCCCCAGTGCCAGATATGCTCCCAGTGCCAGATCCCCCCCCCAGTGCCACATATGCCCCCAGTGCCACATATGCCCCCAGTGCCAGATATCCCCCCCCCCAGTGCCAGATATGCTCCTAGTGCCACATATGCCCCCAGTGCCAGATATTCCCCCCCAGTGCCAGATACCCCCATTCCCCCTCAGTGCCACATATGCCCCCAGTGCCAGATATCCCCCCCCCCCCCCCCCCCCCAGTGCAGATATTCCCCCTCAGTGCCACATATGCCCCCAGTGCCAGATATTCCCCCCAGTGCCACATATGCCCCCAGTGCCAGATATTCCCCCCCCCCCCAGTGCCAGATATGCTCCCAGTGCCAGATTCCCCCACCCCCCCCAGTGCCACATATGCCCCCAGTGCCAGATATTCTCCCCCCCAGTGCCAGATATGCTCCCAGTGCCAGATTCCCCACCCCCCCAGTGCCACATATGCCCCCAGTGCCAGATATTCCCCCCCAGTGCCATATATGCCCCTTCCCCTTCCCCCTCCCCCCTCCGCCGCCGCCGCCGCTCCCCCGCTGGTTTGTGTTGGAGGGACACGGAGGGCACAGCGCGCGCCTCTCCTGTGTCCCTCCTGCATATTCTCCGGCGGCCGCGGGTCTAATAAACGAAGTGCCGGTTCGTGAGCCAATCAGAGCTCACGAACGGCACTTCATTTATTAGACCCGCGGCCGCCGGAGATGATGCAGGAGGGACACAGGAGAGGCGCGCGCTGTGCCCTCAGTGTCCCTCCAACACAGCAGGGAGGGTTAGCAGGAGCAGATTGACATGCGGACGCTCGTCCGCATGTCAATCTGCTCTAAATCAGTGGCGCCCCCGCAGCCCCTCGCCCCCAAGCCACCGCGAGGGCTGCGGGGGGCAGTAGTTACGCCACTGGACGCGCGTCTCCTTATATAGAATCCGAGTCTCGCGAGAATCCGACAGCGGGATGATGACGTTCGGGCGCGCTCGGGTTAACCGAGCAAGGCGGGAGGATCCGAGTCGCTCAGACCCGTGTAAAAAAAAAGGTGAAGTTCGGGCGGGTTCGGATTCCGAGGAACCGAACCCGCTCATCACTAGTATGCATGCATGCATACATACATATATGGGCTTATGTGGAGGGTGGTGACTCCAGGGAATGGGGTGGGTGGGTGTGTGTGGTGAATGGGATGTAACAGGATGTGTGTGTGGTAACTTGGTGGGTAACAGGCTGTGTGTGTGTGACTGGGATGTAATAGGCTGTGTGTGTGTGTGTGTGTGTGTGTGTGTGTGTGTGTGTGTGTGTGTCTGTGAAGTGTCACCCCCCCCCCCCAGTGTCCTGTGAAGTGTCACCCCCCCTCCTCAGTGTTCTGTGAAGTGTCACCCCCCTGTGTTCTCTGAAGTGTCATCCCCCCCAGTGTTCCATGAAGTGTCACCCCTCCTAGTGTTCCGTGTTCTGTAAAATGTCACCCTCCTCCCCAGTGTTCTGTGAAGTGTCACCGCCCTCCCCAGTGTTCTGTCATTGTGCCTCCCCCCCAGTGTTCTGTCACTGTCTTCCCCCCCCCCGTGTTCTGTCACTGTGCCTTGTCAAAGTCAAAAATATTACATAGAAAGAACATACAAACTCTACACACATATAAGTCGCTATACTTGCAAATGCACACAGCGAGCACAGCAATATATGGTAACACACGCATTTACACGGACATGCCACAGAGATGGATTCGACACTTATTTCATACAGTACATAATTATAATAATATCAAGCGCCAGACATCATAATGATTTAAAATTATATAATGAAGTAATGTCATGTATGTGTATTATTTGAACGAAGCAAGATAGGCCTGTCATATTTGCTATAAAATCAAGCAGATTAATGTGTAGATTCATTTGATACTTGTTATTAAGTTGTAGGATACTGCAACAAATAGTTATGATTAAATGTATGAAAGCTAAAATCACTCTTATTAGGATGGTGGACAGGAAGCTCATGCCAGCCCCTTTTGATGTCTTCAAGGTTGAACCTGTTTAGCATACAAATAAACTAGTGACTCGTCATGAATGAGAAAGTTCCCTCCCCCAAAACTAGATAACACATTGCTGATCACACAGGAGGCAGTTGCTGTTTTGTATCAGACGATGATGGAGTTGCTGCCAGATCAGTTCCTGTATTTATTTGCTGAGAGTGAGAGAGATATTAAGAGGAGGATGCATTGAAAGATATGGTAATTGTATCGCTGGCCTGTAACTGTAACTGTATGTATTTTGTATTAACTGCTTACTGTATGAGTTGTAACCATGTAACTATAGGTATACTGTACATTGTAATATAATGAATCCATATCCTTTTAATAACAAATATATACATCAATGAGCTTTGGAACTCAGATAATGTGTGGGTGTATTGTTTTCTCTTATGGGATGCAGTGTTTTGCTATGTATAGCGCACATTCATGGCACATGGTAATAAGAGGTGCAGGCGTTTACAATATATATTAGAGCGGGCATTTTAAATATTTGTTAGAAAGCAATTTGGTATTTACAGCCTCACCCCCAGTGTTTTGTCACTTTGTCACCTCCCAGTGCTCTGTCACTGTGCCTCCCCCCCAGTGTTCTGTCACTTTGTCACCCCCCCACTGTTCTGTGAAGTGTCACTCCCCAGTGTTCCGTGTTCTGTGAAGTGTCACCCCCCAATGTTCTGTGAAGTGTCACCCCCCCCAGTGTTCTGTGAAGTGTAACCCCCCCTTGCCCAGTGTTCTGTGAAGAAGTGTTTCACCCCCCCCCCGATGTTCTGTGAAGTGTCACCCCCCGTTATGTTAGTGTCACCCCCAAGTGTTCTGTCATTGTGTCACCCCCCCAGTGTTCTGTGAAGCGTCACCCCCCCCCCAGTGTTCTGTGAAGCGTCAACCCCCCCAGTGTTCTGTGAAGAATGTTTCACCCCCCCCCCCCAGTGTTCTGTGAAGTGTCACCCCCCGTTATGTTAGTGTCACCCCCAAAGTGTTCCATCATTATGGCACCCCCCCAGTGTCCTATCACTATGCCTCCTCCCCAGGGCCCTGTCACTGTGCCTCCTCCCCCAGTGTTCTGTCACTTTGTCACCCCCCAGTGTTCTGTCACTTTGTCACCCCCAGTGTTCTGTCACTTTGTCACCCCCCTCTGTGTTCTGTCACTGTGTCACACCCACCTCTGTGTGTTCTGTCTCAGTCACTGTATCACCCCCCCTGTCTGTGTTCTGTGTTTGTACAGGTCAGGGCCGTAACTAGGTGTGTGCCGATGGTGCCTTGCCCACAGCACAAGTGCAGTGAAGGCGCACCATCTGGCAGCACACCCCTACCAACGGCTGTTTTGGTCAGTCATGGAGAAGTGAAATTTCCGCTGTCCGCCGGTGCCTGCCTCTGTAAGCGACGGGGAGCGCGCCATTTGGTGTTACTCTTTGTGCGCTAATTCCGTCTGTGAGCTCCGCTGCCACCTCTGAAGTGGAGAGGGAGCTCTCCTTCAGCCACCTGGTCCCGTATAGGAGCCGCCACTGCCTCTATTGATGCCGCCAGGGAGACCCGCCGCCGCCACCTCTGAAGTGGAGAGAGAGAGCGCTCCTTCAGCCTCCTGGTGCCGTATAGGAGCCGCTGCTGCCTCTACTGTGACACGCGCCGCAGCCTGAGCACTGGAGAGGGACTGTGAGCGCCAGTAAATGAATGTCTGCGCCTTGTAGTCCTGGATGCCGCATCGCCCTCACAGGTGACTTGAGACACACACACACTCTCACTCTCTGTTGCTGTAATATGTAACAAAGGGTGATTCTGCTGCTATAATGTGTAAAACGGGACTCTACTGCTGTAATGTGTAAAACGGGACTCTGCTGCTGTAATGTGTAAAATGGTACTCTTGGTGCCGTACTGAGTAAAATACCTGCCTAATGTGTAAAAGTGGACTCTACCTGCCGTACTGTGTAAACGGGAGCTATGTGGACACGCCCCTTCCCCATAAAGCCACGGTCCTATATTTTGGCGCACGCATTGGCCCGGTTTTATATTTGGGGGGAGGGGACGCCGATGCTGTTTTTTTGCACACAGCGCTAAAATGTCTAGTTACGGCACTGGTACAGGAGCCTCACCCCTCCACGCCATGCGGGTCAACCTGCCTCACAGGCACCATGCAGAAGCAATGCCTGGCATGCGCTGTCAACTCCGGCATGCTGTCCCTTTGTGAAATATGGGAGGGTGCAAATTTATAGTTTGCAGGGGGGCGCCGAACACCCTAGCACTGGCCTTGCCCCTATAAGTAAAGTCTAGATCTGCCACTGGTATAAGTCTACTCTGACCTCTGCCTGCACTGCGCTCCAGGGACGTGCAGTCAGGGGAGGCAGTGCCTCCCCTGTCATTACTGATTAAAATAATATAAAGAAGATACTTATGACACATATTCTGTGTCATAAGTATTTGCTTTATATTATCCTAATCGTCCCAGTCCATTGTAAAGTGTTTGGGAGGCACCGATCGTGGTGCCTCCCTGTCAGATAGGAAAAGATATGGGAGCGGGGGGCGGGTGCGGGCGGGGCCTAGCAATGGGCATTAAAAGCCCATTGAAAATACATGGGAAAGCGGCACCATTAGTGGTGCCGCTTTCACACAGGGACGTGCTTTCAACCTATGAAAGCACGTCCCCTGTCAGTCAGGCCACAGTGATTGGCCAGCGGATCCGTCACTGGATCCGCTGTCAATCACTGTTGTGGGTGCGGCGTGGGTGCGGGCGTCGGCGTGGGTGCGGGCGGCGGCGGTGCGGGCGGCGGGGGTGCGGCGGTGCGGGCGGCGTTAGTGCGGGCGGCGGTGCAGAGTTTGAGCAGCGGAGCTGTAACCCATTTCAAAAATGGCGCCTCAGCGTAATTTTTGAAATTGAAGATGGCTGCCGCGAGCCAATCACGGCTCGCCGCGTCATCGCTCCGCCCCCTCTGGCTGACTTATATAAGTCAGCGCGAGGGAGCGGCTGTCAGTCCGACGGTGGAGGAGGAGCGGAGAAGAGCTCCTGGAGGTTGAAGACGCCAGAAGTCCTGGATGGGCGGCGGCTATGCAAAAGAGCTTAGCAGCCGCCGCCCACCAGGTGAAGACGCTGGAAGCCCTGGGGAAGGCGGCGGCCATGCAAAAGAGCTTTAAGGCCGCTGCCTCCCAGGTGAAGACTTCAGAGAAAGACGCTGGAAGCCCTGGGGAGGTGGCACCCCCCCAGGTGAAGACGCCTGAAGCCCTGGGGAAGCGGCGGCCATGCAAAAGAGCTTAAAGGCCGCCGCCCTCAGGTGAAGACCCTGTGCAATAAAACTTATTTTTTAAGACTGTGTGGTGTTTTTATTTTAATATTTTCTTTACAGGCAGGCAACAGGTGCCAGCAGGCCATTTATGTCCGGGCATGCTGGCACTTGTGGTTCTCCAAGTGCGAGCATGCTGGGGCAGGCTTGCTGGACCTGTAGGCCACCTGTAAAGAACAATATTACTATTCTTTACAGGCGGACTACAGGTGCCAGCGGGCCCATTATATCCGGGCATGCTGGCACTTGTGGTTCTCCAAGTGCCAGCATGCTGGGGCAGGCTTGCTGGGATCTGTAGGCCACCTGTAAAGAACAATTTTAACAATGAACCCCGCACCCACCGCCACCAGGGGTGCGGGGCATAGCACTGGGCAATCAGCCCAGTGCTGGTTATTGCTCGGGAGGGGGACCCCATGTTTTTTTTTTGGGGGGGGGGTCCCCACTTCCGAGGAATTCCAGCCCTGGGCTGACTAGCTTGGGGGGGTAGATTAATGCTATGGCAGGGGGACCCCATACCAAGTGTCTCCCCTGCTATGGCAGCTCAGGGATTATTCCAATGCATCGATTGTAATGGGGTGTGTGGTCTGTTACCACAGAAATTCTTTACCCACAATGTAATATTATAATGTTTCCACTTCCCTTTTTTTATAGCCAGACATTCCTGCTCTACTGTGCCATATAGGTCTCTGCCACGCTATCAGCAGCTAGCAGATGGTTCTTGTTCAGGCGCCACTTGTGGGAATCTTTAGGGAAATAGCCACGGACACCAGCAATTTCCAAAAATGCGTGTGACTTATTTTCAGCAGTCACATAATGATATAATGCACAGCATGCGAGTCTTTTAAAGCCACTCAAATGTTCTGGCCCAGTTGTTTAGCCTGGCCTACACAGATCTCCTAAGATTTAATTCTTACAACCTTAACTATCATTATCAACTATCAGTTGCTGGCATCAGGAGCACTGGTAACAATGTTTTTCTTGACTAAATAGAGAAGTCACTTCCTGGAGTGCCTGAGGTGGAGTCCATACCCTGCTACCAGGAAAACCCGGATTCCGTACTACACTCAGGTTCTTAGTCGGGCTGGTACACAGAGGATTCACTTCTGGTCCATTTATGCCGGTACAATGTTTAGAGGCACCGAGTTCTCTGCACTCACACATACCTGCATTCACGTGCGATGCAGGTAGCAGGTGTAAAGAGTTGGGTGCTTGAAAACATTGTTCTGTTATAAATGGAACGGAAACTAATACCCGGTCAGCTAGTCCGACGCTGTCCAGTTTATAAGCCGGAAACAATGGGTTCTCCCAGGATCCATATACATTACATACCTCCCACCTTTTATGTCTATGGAGTTGGGGCACTCACGCAGAGTAGCTGCTCGTGACCTGGAGAAGGGGTGTGGCCTCAAGGTACTGACCTGTGGGCTATGGAGTACAGTAGATTGCAGTAGGGAATCAAGGGAGCTTCAAAAGATAAAATCTTCAGAAACAACCTTACTGCCCACTGGCAAGAGAACAGCGATGTTCAACTATATTACAAGCTTATGCATACACATGTATACATATGTACAGTATGCAAAGAAATATTTATCCTATAAGAGCAGGGTCTGTTGGGGTATTATTTATTCTCTGTAGATGATATGTCTCTATATATTTAGAATGGTTATGTTTTTGTAGATGTAAAATAGAAAATTTGTATATCATTAAATTGTCAAGTGTTTTACCATAATGGTACTTAACGGATTATGATAATAAAGATAACATCATGCAGTTTATCTTATTTTTAACTCATGCTATTCTTCTAATGAGTATGAGCCAACAAGATTTGGAGAGTGCAAGACCTTGTTTATCCGTTATGAGATTCCAAGCCACAAGTTGATTGCAGTTTGATAAACAGAGCCCCAACAGATACACATATGGTTCTAGGACACTCAGCAAAGCGGTTCATTATCTAATGAAGTAGAGACCATTAATAATGTGGCCAAATGACCACACCCTGGTTTATTTTAATATTACATATGCATTCAATTTCTTACAGAATTAATTTAATGTATAAATCTGCACAGTACCGCACAGAGGGGGTAATTCCAAGTTGAACGCAGCAGGAAATTTTTTAGCAGTTGGGCAAAACCATGTGCACTGCAGGGGGGGGGGTGGGGGGGGGCAGATATAACATTTGCAGAGAGAGTTAGATTTGGGTGGGTTATTTTGTTTCTGTGCAGGGTAAATACTGGCTGCTTTATTTTTACACTGCAATTTAGATTGCAGATTGAACTCACCACACCCAAATCTATCTCTCTCTGCACATGTTATATCTGCCTCCCCTGCAGTGCACATGGTTTTGCCCAACTGCAACAAAAATCCTGCTGCGATCAACTCAGAATTACCCCCAGAATTTCAACATTTCTGTTTTTTTAGAACATTCCCCTTACATTTTAGAACTATAATTACAGATGATGAGCTGCACATAATGTGGGTGCAACTTCAGATGCTACTGTGAACGGATTGCTATTAGTATGCCAATACAATTATATGTTAGTATTGTGAGTCATACGCATCTTTGCGAATACACCCCATTGCTCCGTCCGCAAAAGCAGCTGACATTGATAACATCGGCACTTACACCTACCCCATATTAAGCAGTAGACCCATCTGGATTTGGCTTCTACAATGCATATGCACAATTCTAAATAGTGAATTAGCATATATGCATGATTGTAAATTACAGTATGTAATGTTTGCAGTCTTGTGGTTGACATACAAGATTCAATGAATGGTGATTAGCATAGAGTATGTATGTGCAGAACATACAAATAACAAGCAACACCAGGCACACTGGACTTGTTAGGACACACTCTTGGCTAAAAACATGAGGCAAGAAGCACTGATCTGGAATAAGATGAACAGTCAACCTGCACAGGAACCAGCAATCACTCTATGGGGATAATTTACTAAGGTAGGAGTTTTTTTTTAGAACTGGTGATTTTGCTTTTAGCAACAAATCAGATTCTACTTAACATTTATCTAGCTGCTTCTACATACCTCCCAACTTTCGTCTTGATGAAGTCGGGACTCTCGCGGACCCGAAAAGGGGGCGTGGTCTCACCCATGATGGGCGTGACCTTGTCCGAGTGGGCATGGCCTCGCCAAACGGGGCATTTTCCTGCCTTTTGGGGGCGTGCCCAGCGCTCCCCGAGCAGCTGGGCAGCCCCCACTCCCCTCCTAGCACTGAATGCATGCAGTGCTCGTGCGCACAGCATGTTTTCAGTGATCACCGGCAGAGCAGCGGGTGATCAAAGGCTCTCCCAACTGCCCCCCCCCCCGCCCGCGGGACACTGCTGCCCGCGGGTGGGACAGCGGAACAGGGTCCGAATAGCGGGACTGTCCAGCTCAAAGCGGGACAGTTGGGAGGTATGGCTTCTAGAAGATAATAAATAGAATCTGATTGGTTGCTATGGGCAAAATTACCAGTTCTAAAAAAACTCCCGCCTTAGTAAATTTACCCCTACTGTATGTCTCCCTTTATTTTGCATCACTTTCTTAATAACAAACTAACACCAATGTATGTATCAAACGCTAATGAGGTTTAAACAAAAAAACACTAAAGATGTCATTTATATAACACACATACACTTATGTTGCTGATTGTCGTGTGCATTTACGAGACTGATCCTCACTACAGAAGGCGACAGGCACTCATAGTTTTGGAATGAATCTGTATGGAAACGGGATGCACATTACTGTGGGTGGAAGAAGATATTTCTCTTCGCTCCGATGAGCTGTGAATCTTTGATGAAGCTGTTTTGACAGCAGGGAAATATTTGATTATTTATATTGGCTGTGTTTAAATAACTCTCTGTCAGCATCCTGCTTACAAACTCACAGAGTTTCCTATGGTTCCAGGGTGGCCTCTTATCCCTTCAGTGAGCAGAAATGGACAACAAAGTCAGCTAGAAGAGTTGTTCTATCACTGGGCCTGACTTAGAGTTGTACACTATGCAGATAGTTACGAAGTTGAGCAATTATCGGCTGACTACTCATATACCACGATCGTACGCCGCTTATTGTAGTCGCTCACAGTGAGGATTCATTTGCAAGTGATTGACAGGAAGCAACCAGTTTGCGGGAAGCAATTGGATGTGTCAGCAAAAATGGCAAACATGTTGTGGCCATTTTCGCTGCATATCTCAGACTAACACATCGTTCGCGTATGCAGACAAAATGGTGCCAGTGTCACAGATCTGTCAGCTATTCTGGGTGACTATAGGGGGTAATTCCAAGTTGATCGCAGCAGGAATTTTTTTAGCAATTGGGCAAAACCATGTGCAGTGCAGGGGGGGCAGAAATAACATTTGCAGAGAGAGTTAGATTTGGATAGGTTATTTTGTTTCTGTGCAGGGTAAATACTGGCTGCCTTTTTTTTTACACTGCAAATTAGATTGCAGATTGAACACACCCCACCCAAATCTAACTCTCCCCTGCAGTGCACATGGTTTTGCCCAACTGCTAACAAAATCCCTGCTGCGATCAACTTGGAATTACCCCCATACAGCATTGTAGCACCTCTACAGGGTGTGCAGCCCAAGCCCACTCCCATTTCCTCTATATTTGTGTATATAGGGGGTAATTCCAAGTTGATCGCAGCAGGATTTTTGTTAGCAATTGGGCAAAACCATGTGTACTGCAGGGGAGGCAGATATAACATGTGCAGAGAGAGTTAGATTTGGGTGTGGTGTGTTCAATCTGCAATCTAATTTGCAGTGTAAAAATAAAGCAGCCAGTATTTATCCTGCACAGAAATAAAATAACCCACCCAAATCTAACTCTTTCTGCACATGTTATATCTGCCTCCCCTGCAGTGCACATGGTTTTGCCCAATTGCTATCAAAAATCCTGCTGCGATCAACTTGGAATTACCCTCAATGTACACTGGAAAGTTGAGGCTCCTTCAATTTGGTATTAGCACCCTGCCGATATGTCCTTAAGTGTTTTAGAATGGGCATTATTGTAGGTAAGACCTGGATAAATTTATATATTTTGTTAGCATTAGGGATGGTAGGGACATTGGGTTGTTGTATTAGATGCACGGGAATGCAAACCCCAAGCACCAGTTTCTGAACTTTGATTATACGGCTACCGTGATCATGGCCAGTACACGCCGAGTGACTCCACTCTCCAACATCACAGGTGCACTAATTACCCTGACAGCATCAGCGGCACTGCATTTCTGACCGCCAGCACATGCTACAGTGCAGAACCTGGCTGACTCTTCCCGATCAATCCTTCTGCTGAGATGGTGACGATTACTGGCTGTTGGCAGCTCCACAACTGATTGTGACAGGCTCCACGGCAACACACTACAGGCTGCAAGAAACAACGGAGTTATGGAACTCTGATCACATAGCACGATTCTGCCATTGGGGGTAATTCCAAGTTGATCGCAGCAGGATTTTTGTTAGCAATTGGGCAAAACCATGTGCACTGCAGGGGAGGCAGATATAAAATGTGCAGAGAGTTAGATTTGGGTGGGGTGTGTTCAATCTGCAATCTAATTTGCAGTGTAAAAATAAAGCAGCCAGTATTTACCCTGCACAGAAACAAAATAACCCACCCAAATCTTACTCTCTCTACACATGTTATATCTGCCTCCCCTGCAGTGCACATGGTTTTGCCCAATTGCTATCAAAAATCCTGCTGCGATCAACTTGGAATTACCCCCATTAAGCGGTTAAAAGGTACTTATTTAGAGTGGCACCGTTATCTGTGGAAACACTATTACGTTTACCTGGGAAGGCTAAAGAATATTTTATTCAGTTTAACTTACTCACTATCTCTATATGCAGTGACTGGACTGGCATTTACAACTTACAATTCACTGGGACGCCAATGTTAAATGTTATAATAATCAGAAGCAATATAGGAGGCAATTCAGATCTGATCATAGATGTACTAAATTTAACACATCTATGACCATTTATTCAGACATGGGGGAGTCCGCCCCGCATGTCTGGCTCTGCCCCCCCCTCCCCTCGCAAGGGTGCAAAAGTACGGACGGCGGCGATGCTTTTGCACCCGTGAGTAACTCCCTACCTGCACAGCTCCTGCACGCTGGCAGGGGGCTACTCACCGCATCCCGGGTCGCAGCGGCTGCATGTGACATCACGCAACCACCGTAGCCCGGACATGCCTGTGTTGTCCGGACAGCGCCCCGCCAACGGCGTTCTAACGCCGTTGGCACGCCCCCTCCTGCCCCATGACCGCCTCTGCCGGTCAATCAGGCAGAGGCGATTGCAGCCCTGAGATGCTTTTAGCATCTCACTGGACTCCCTCCCGAGGTGCGTACACGCAGTGCGGCCCCTGCACTTGCACACTCCACAATACGATTCAGACTATGGTCGCTGCCGCTGCAGCGATCCAGTCTGAATTAGCCCCATAGTGTCGATTTAAAATACCAATTTGCATTTTAAAATGTTTTAGGATTGTTTATAGACTCTCTTTTTTTATCAGTCTGATATTGGATCTTAATTCATTTAATAAAATGTAAACACTAAAGCCATTTGTGTATTGGAATGGGAAGCAGATCTCACCTAGTTTTAATTTACTAAAATCCAACTACATGGAACCAGCGCAGTGATCCTTATTGTATAAGCACATGCTAAGAACCTCATTTAAACTCCATGTTAATTGTAAGAGTGTATAAAAATTATTTTGACTATCAGTATTCCTAGTTTTTAGTAGAGATGAGCGGGTTCGGTTTCTCGGAATCCGAACCCGCCCGAACTTCATGTTTTTTTACACGGGTCCGAGCGACTCGGATCTTCCCGCCTTGCTCGGTTAACCCGAGCGCGCCCGTACGTCATCATCACGCTGTCGGATTCTCGCGAGGCTCGGATTCTATCGCGAGACTCAGATTCTATATAAGGAGCCGCGCGTCGCGGCCATTTTCACACGTGCATTGAGATTGATAGGGAGAGGACGTGGCTGGCGTCCTCTCCGTTTAGAAATTAAAATAGATAGGAGAGTGAGACACTTCATTTACTTACTGGAGCTTAGGAGGAGTTATACTAGTGACTGATGACCAGTGACCTGACCACCAGTGCAGTTTTATAATTTATTATTATTTAATAATCCGTTCTGTTCTTGTTCTCTGCCTGAAAAAAACGATACACAGTGACTCAGTCACACTCACATACCATATCTGTGCTCAGCCCAGTGTGCTGCATCATCTATGTATAATATCTGACTGTGCTCACACAGCTTAATTGTGGGGGAGACTGGGGAGCAGTTATAGGTTATAGCAGGAGCCAGGAGTACATATTAAACAGTGCACACTTTTGCTGCCAGAGTGCCACTGCCAGTGTGACTGACCACTGACCACTGTGACCAGTGACCTGACCACACTGACCACCAGTATAGTATATTGTGATTGTCTGCCTGAAAAAGTACACTCGTCGTGTGACTTGTGTGGTGTTTTTTTATTCTATAAAAATTAAAAAACTCATTCTGCTGACAGACAGTGTCCAGCAGGTCCGTCATTATATAATATATACCTGTCCAGCTGCAGTAGTGATATATATATATTTTTTATATCATTATTTATCATCCAGTCTATACTAGCAGCAGACACAGTACGGTAGTTCACGGCTGTAGCTACCTCTGTGTCGGCACTCGGCAGTCCATCCATAATTGTATACCACCTACCCGTGGTTTTTTTTTTCTTTCTTCTTTATACATACTACATCTCATTATCATCCAGTCTATATTAGCAGCAGACACAGTACAGTACGGTAGTCCACGGCTGTAGCTACCTCTGTGTCGGCACTCGGCAGTCCATCCATAATTGTATACCACCTACCCGTGGTTTTTTTTTTCTTTCTTCTTTATACATACTACATCTCATTATCATCCAGTCTATATTAGCAGCAGACACAGTACAGTACGGTAGTCCACGGCTGTAGCTACCTCTGTGTCGGCACTCGGCAGTCCATCCATAAGTATACTAGTATCCATCCATCTCCATTGTTTACCTGAGGTGCCTATTAAAATATGGAGAACAAAAATGTTGAGGTTCCAAAATTAGGGAAAGATCAAGATCCACTTCCACCTCGTGCTGAAGCTGCTGCCACTAGTCATGGCCGAGACGATGAAATGCCAGCAACGTCGTCTGCCAAGGCCGATGCCCAATGTCATAGTACAGAGCATGTCAAATCCAAAACACCAAATATCAGTAAAAAAAGGACTCCAAAACCTAAAATAAAATTGTCGGAGGAGAAGCGTAAACTTGCCAATATGCCATTTACCACACGAAGTGGCAAGGAACGGCTGAGGCCCTGGCCTATGTTCATGGCTAGTGGTTCAGCTTCACATGAGGATGGAAGCACTCAGCCTCTCGCTAGAAAACTGAAAAGACTCAAGCTGGCAAAAGCACCGCAAAGAACTGTGCGTTCTTCGAAATCCCAAATCCACAAGGAGAGTCCAATTGTGTCGGTTGCGATGCCTGACCTTCCCAACACTGGACGTGAAGAGCATGCGCCTTCCACCATTTGCACGCCCCCTGCAAGTGCTGGAAGGAGCACCCGCAGTCCAGTTCCTGATAGTCAGATTGAAGATGTCAGTGTTGAAGTACACCAGGATGAGGAGGATATGGGTGTTGCTGGCGCTGGGGAGGAAATTGACCAGCAGGATTCTGATGGTGAGGTGGTTTGTTTAAGTCAGGCACCCGGGGAGACACCTGTTGTCCGTGGGAGGAATAGGGCCATTGACATGCCTGGTCAAAATACAAAAAAAAATCAGCTCTTCGGTGTGGAAGTATTTCACCAGAAATGCGGACAACATTTGTCAAGCCGTGTGTTGCCTTTGTCAAGCTGTAATAAGTAGGGGTAAGGACGTTAACCACCTCGGAACATCCTCCCTTATACGTCACCTGCAGCGCATTCATAATAAGTCAGTGACAAGTTCAAAAACTTTGGGTGACAGCAGAAGCAGTCCACTGACCAGTAAATCCCTTCCTCTTGTAACCAAGCTCACGCAAACCACCCCACCAACTCCCTCAGTGTCAATTTCCTCCTTACCCAGGAATGCCAATAGTCCTGCAGGCCATGTCACTGGCAATTCTGACGAGTCCTCTCCTGCCTGGGATTCCTCCGATGCATCCTTGAGTGTAATGCCTACTGCTGCTGGCGCTGCTGTTGTTGCTGCTGGGAGTCGATCGTCATCCCAGAGGGGAAGTCGTAAGCCCACTTGTACTACTTCCAGTAAGCAATTGACTGTCCAACAGTCCTTTGCGAGGAAGATGAAATATCACAGCAGTCATCCTGCTGCAAAGCGGATAACTGAGGCCTTGACAACTATGTTGGTGTTAGACGTGCGTCCGGTATCCACCGTTAGTTCACAGGGAACTAGACAATTTATTGAGGCAGTGTGCCCCCGTTACCAAATACCATCTAGGTTCCACTTCTCTAGGCAGGCGATACCGAGAATGTACACGGACGTCAGAAAAAGACTCACCAGTGTCCTAAAAAATGCAGTTGTACCCAATGTCCACTTAACCACGGACATGTGGACAAGTGGAGCAGGGCAGGGTCAGGACTATATGACTGTGACAGCCCACTGGGTAGATGTATGGACTCCCGCCGCAAGAACAGCAGCGGCGGCACCAGTAGCAGCATCTCGCAAACGCCAACTCTTTCCTAGGCAGGCTACGCTTTGTATCACCGGTTTCCAGAATACGCACACAGCTGAAAACCTCTTACGGCAACTGAGGAAGATCATCGCGGAATGGCTTACCCCAATTGGACTCTCCTGTGGATTTGTGGCATCGGACAACGCCAGCAATATTGTGTGTGCATTAAATATGGGCAAATTCCAGCACGTCCCATGTTTTGCACATACCTTGAATTTGGTGGTGCAGAATTTTTTAAAAAACGACAGGGGCGTGCAAGAGATGCTGTCGGTGGCCAGAAGAATTGCGGGACACTTTCGGCGTACAGGCACCACGTACAGAAGACTGGAGCACCACCAAAAACTACTGAACCTGCCCTGCCATCATCTGAAGCAAGAAGTGGTAACGAGGTGGAATTCAACCCTCTATATGCTTCAGAGGTTGGAGGAGCAGCAAAAGGCCATTCAAGCCTATACAATTGAGCACGATATAGGAGGTGGAATGCACCTGTCTCAAGCGCAGTGGAGAATGATTTCAACGTTGTGCAAGGTTCTGATGCCCTTTGAACTTGCCACACGTGAAGTCAGTTCAGACACTGCCAGCCTGAGTCAGGTCATTCCCCTCATCAGGCTTTTGCAGAAGAAGCTGGAGACATTGAAGGAGGAGCTAACACGGAGCGATTCCGCTAGGCATGTGGGACTTGTGGATGGAGCCCTTAATTCGCTTAACAAGGATTCACGGGTGGTCAATCTGTTGAAATCAGAGCACTACATTTTGGCCACCGTGCTCGATCCTAGATTTAAAGCCTACCTTGGATCTCTCTTTCCGGCAGACACAAGTCTGCTGGGGTTGAAAGACCTGCTGGTGAGAAAATTGTCAAGTCAAGCGGAACGCGACCTGTCAACATCTCCTCCTTCACATTCTCCCGCAACTGGGGGTGCGAGGAAAAGGCTCAGAATTCCGAGCCCACCCGCTGGCGGTGATGCAGGGCAGTCTGGAGCGACTGCTGATGCTGACATCTGGTCCGGACTGAAGGACCTGACAACGATTACGGACATGTCGTCTACTGTCACTGCATATGATTCTCTCAACATTGAAAGAATGGTGGAGGATTATATGAGTGACCGCATCCAAGTAGGCACGTCACACAGTCCGTACTTATACTGGCAGGAAAAAGAGGCAATTTGGAGGCCCTTGCACAAACTGGCTTTATTCTACCTAAGTTGCCCTCCCACAAGTGTGTACTCCGAAAGAGTGTTTAGTGCCGCCGCTCACCATGTCAGCAATCGGCGTACGAGGTTACATCCAGAAAATGTGGAGAAGATGATGTTCATTAAAATTAATTATAATCAATTCCTCCGCGGAGACATTGACCAGCAGCAATTGCCTCCACAAAGTACACAGGGAGCTGAGATGGTGGATTCCAGTGGGGACGAATTGATAATCTGTGAGGAGGGGGATGTACATGGTGATATATCGGAGGATGATGATGAGGTGGACATCTTGCCTCTGTAGAGCCAGTTTGTGCAAGGAGAGATTAATTGCTTCTTTTTTGGTGGGGGTCCAAACCAACCCGTCATATCAGTCACAGTCGTGTGGCAGACCCTGTCACTGAAATGATGGGTTGGTTAAAGTGTGCATGTCCTGTTTATACAACATAAGGGTGGGTGGGAGGGCCCAAGGACAATTCCATCTTGCACCTCTTTTTTCTTTAATTTTTCTTTGCGTCATGTGCTGTTTGGGGAGGGTTTTTTGGAAGGGCCATCCTGCGTGACACTGCAGTGCCACTCCTAGATGGGCCCGGTGTTTGTGTCGGCCACTAGGGTCGCTTATCTTACTCACACAGCTACCTCATTGCGCCTCTTTTTTTCTTTGCGTCATGTGCTGTTTGGGGAGGGTTTTTTGGAAGGGCCATCCTGCGTGACACTGCAGTGCCACTCCTAGATGGGCCCGGTGTTTGTGTCGGCCACTAGGGTCGCTTATCTTACTCACACAGCTACCTCATTGCGCCTCTTTTTTTCTTTGCGTCATGTGCTGTTTGGGGAGGGTTTTTTGGAAGGGCCATCCTGCGTGACACTGCAGTGCCACTCCTAGATGGGCCCGGTGTTTGTGTCGGCCACTAGGGTCGCTTATCTTACTCACACAGCTACCTCATTGCGCCTCTTTTTTTCTTTGCGTCATGTGCTGTTTGGGGAGGGTTTTTTGGAAGGGACATCCTGCGTGACACTGCAGTGCCACTCCTAGATGGGCCCGGTGTTTGTGTCGGCCACTAGGGTCGCTTATCTTACTCACACAGCTACCTCATTGCGCCTCTTTTTTTCTTTGCATCATGTGCTGTTTGGGGAGGGTTTTTTGGAAGGGACATCCTGCGTGACACTGCAGTGCCACTCCTAGATGGGCCCGGTGTTTGTGTCGGCCACTAGGGTCGCTTATCTTACTCACACAGCTACCTCATTGCGCCTCTTTTTTTCTTTGCGTCATGTGCTGTTTGGGGAGGGTTTTTTGGAAGGGACATCCTGCGTGACACTGCAGTGCCACTCCTAGATGGGCCCGGTGTTTGTGTCGGCCACTAGGGTCGCTTATCTTACTCACACAGCTACCTCATTGCGCCTCTTTTTTTCTTTGCGTCATGTGCTGTTTGGGGAGGGTTTTTTGGAAGGGACATCCTGCGTGACACTGCAGTGCCACTCCTAGATGGGCCAGGTGTTTGTGTCGGCCACTAGGGTCGCTTAGCATCCAGCGACCTCGGTGCAAATTTTAGGACTAAAAATAATATTGTGAGGTGTGAGGTATCCAGAATAGACTGAAAATGAGTGGAAATGATGGTTTTTGAGGTTAATAATACTTTGGGATCAAAATGACCCCCAAATTCTATGATTTAAGCTGTTTTTTAGGTTTTTTGGAAAAAAAACACCCGAATCCAAAACACACCCGAATCCGACAAAAAAAATTCGGTTAGGTTTTGCCAAAACGCGGTCGAACCCAAAACACGGCCGCGGAACCGAACCCAAAACCAAAACACAAAACCCGAAAAATTTCCGGCGCTCATCTCTAGTTTTTAGTGTGTGCACCTGTATTCTAATCCCTCCTGCATGGTACTACAAGTCTCAGAATGGTAGGTAGCACTTCCTATTTTGTTTAAGTGCAGTCCAAGCCCCTCCCCCCCTTTGACCATGGCCCATGGTTTGCATCTGATGCTGTGTATGTGTACGCTGTTGCGAACAGCTGCGATGACTCAATATGTTTCCAGGCAGCATCAGCTTTAGCATATTTGCGCACATCCACTGCGTGTGGGATTGCAGCTGCGAATGCATTAGTGTACATCTCTGAATCAGGCTCACTATGCATATCTAACAGTGTTACTCCACAACAACCTAGGGCTAAATTTACTATACAGTGCTTTTCGGACACTGGATTTTAAAAGGCAAATAAATTAAATTGCTCTTTAACCCCTTTACTGCAAATGATAAGTGGGACTTGTCCGTATAAACCTTAAATCTTCAGACACCGAATTCTACTCACCACCGCAGCGAAGTCCAGCAGTCAATAAAAAGAACATCTACTTTCTCCCCAGTGGCCATCAGGAGCACTCAAAGTAGTGGCATTGGCATTCTGTACACACCAATGTCAGTTTAAATAACAGTAGATGTCTTCCAACGTTCTGTTCTTGGACCAATGTTATTCTCCCTTTACATGTCCTCTTTAGGGGAGCTCATCAGCTCTTTTGACCTCCAATTATATCTCTCTGCCATCTCTTCCTGGATGACCCAGCACTTTCTTAAACTTAACATGTCTAAGATGGAGCTGATCATCTTCCCACCCTCCCACCCTACCTCCCCTCCGACAAATTCATGAGTGACATCGCTACCATCTCCTCTAGCCCCCAAGTATGCTGTCTTGGTGTTATACTTGACTCCTCCCTCTCCTTCAAACCACACATTCAGTATATTTTGTAGTCCTGCTGTTTCCATCTCAAAAATATTTCTAGGATCAGACACTCTCACCCAGGATGCTACCAAGACTCACTTACTGGTTATTTCCAGTTTGGACTACTGTAACCTCCTTCTGTATCTTGTCTCCCTGACTCCTACCTCTCTCTATTCCAATCTGTCCTCAATGCTGTTATCCGGCTCATCCTCCTTTCCATATGAACTACATATGCCTCCCCTCTCCTGCAAGCCTTACACGGTCTACCCTTCCCCTTCAGAACCCAATCCAAGCTTCTCTCACTCATTTACTGTATAAAGCCTTCTCCCAATCCTCTCCAATTGACATCTCTAACCTTATCTCTCTTCACTCTGCCTGCCACCCTCTTCACTTCACAAATGAATGCCCCCTCTCCTGCAAAGTGCCTCCAAGATATTGCCCTTGCTGCTTCTTACCTCTGGAACTCTTTCCCTCTCAGACTCTGCACAAAACTTCAAACGAGCTCTCAAGACCCACTTCTTCATCAAAACCATCCAGCTCTCATACTAACCCACTGCCACATGCTCACTGTGTACCCTATCTTTGTCACCGTTGTCTGTCTGCCCCTTCCCATTAGAATGGGCAGAGCCCTCTTCCCTCAAGTGCTTTTCATTCCCTTATTTACAGTATCATCTACTCCATACACCCTACAATGGCACCAACCCCTTGGTTTCTGCCACCCTGATGCTTATTTGATTATTATGCCTGCTAATGCAGCAAAGTTTGTAAACTGTGTACTTGTCTTGTACTGCAAGTTTGTTATTCGCTGCGGAACTCTTGTGGCGCCATATAAATAAAGGATAATAAAAATAATCATAATAATTTAATGCAGTGGAATTTCTACTTTAAAACTATATAGGCCTTGTTGAGTAAACATCCAAAGTACTGGCTCTATGAATCAGTGAGAAAGAATAAAAATAATATAATAATGTAAACGGTTACATAATTCAGAATTACAACCAAAATTATGTATACAAACAATATTTTAAGAATATAAAATCTGTGTACCAGATTGCCTCCTTAAAGTGTAAATGTTTTTTGTTAAATGGTGGGCACAAAGTTCTGGTTCATTACTGTGAGAGCTAGTAGGGATATTCCTTTAGTATGGGACCAAAAAATCATCTTGAACACAGCAGTCAGGAATACTGAATTGTGATAAAGGTACATTGAAACCGCAGCGTCAATGATGCAGCTGAGTGATGTTTATAGCAGTCAGCAGAAAAATCATGTCTCAGATTGTAAACACACAAATGATCAGTCTGCAGATTATGAACAGAGACATAGCCTACAGCAGGAGCTCAGGAGTTAAATCAAGCCAGAATAGATGAAAGTATACAAAGATATTACTGGTATGTAGTAGGGATGAGCGGGTTCGGTTCCTCGGAATCCGAACCCGCCCGAACTTCATGTTTTTTTACACGGGGCCGAGCGACTCGGATCTTCCCGCCTTGCTCGGTTAACCCGAGCGCGCCCGAACGTCATCATCCCGCTGTCGGATTCTCGCGAGGCTTGGATTCTATCGCGAGACTCGGATTCTATATAAGGAGCCGCGCGTCGCCGCCATTTTCACACGTGCATTGAGATTCATAGGGAGAGGACGTGGCTGGCGTCCTCTCCGTTTATAGAGAAGAGAGTGAGACAGTAGAGAGAGACACAGTAGTAATTTTGGGGAGCATTAGGAGGAGTACTAGTTACTTGCTGAAGTGATAGATAGTGTGACTGTATATTATCTGACTTGTGGGGGAGACACTGACAGTGGGGAGCAGTTAGAGTCTGAGAGCAGGACTCAGGAGTACATATAACGTACAGTGCACACTTTTGCTGCCAGAGTGCCACACTGCCATTGTGACCACACTGACCACCAGTATAATATATATTGTGATTGTCTGCTTAGGAGTACTACTTGCAAGTTGCTGATAGTGTGACCAGTGACCTGACCACCAGTCACCACCAGTTTAATATATATATATATAATTGTATATAATATATATATAATATTGTATACCACCTACCCGTGGTTTTTTTCTTTTCTTTCTTCTTTATACATACTACTATAGTAGCTTACTGTAGCAGTCTGCGGTGCTGCTGAGCTGACTGTGTCCAGCAGGTCCGTCATCAGTCATTACATAATAAATATATATACCTGTCCGGCTGCAGTACTAGTGATATTATATATATATATATATATTGATTTCATCTCATTATCATCCAGTCTATATTAGCAGCAGACACAGTACGGTAGTCCACGGCTGTAGCTACCTCTGTGTCGGCAGTCGCTCGTCCATCCATAATTGTATACCACCTACCCGTGGTTTTTTTTTTCTTTCTTCTTTATACATACTACTATAGTAGCTTACTGTAGCAGTCTGCGGTGCTGCTGAGCTGACAGTGTCCAGCAGGTCCGTCATCAGTCATTACATAATAAATATATATACCTGTCCGGCTGCAGTACTAGTGATATTATATATATATATATATATTGATTTCATCTCATTATCATCCAGTCTATATTAGCAGCAGACACAGTACGGTAGTCCACGGCTGTAGCTACCTCTGTGTCGGCAGTCGCTCGTCCATCCATAATTGTATACCACCTACCCGTGTTTTTTTTTTTTTTCTTTCTTCTTTATACATACTACTTTAGTAGCTTACTGTAGCAGTCTGCGGTGCTGCTGAGCTGACAGTGTCCAGCAGGTCCGTCATCAGTCATTACATAATAAATATATATACCTGTCCGGCTGCAGTACTAGTGATATTATATATATATATATTGATTTCATCTCATTATCATCCAGTCTATATTAGCAGCAGACACAGTACGGTAGTCCACGGCTGTAGCTACCTCTGTGTCGGCAGTCGCTCGTCCATCCATAATTGTATACCACCTACCCGTGGTTTTTTTTTTTCTTTCTTCTTTATACATACTACTATAGTAGCTTACTGTAGCAGTCTGCGGTGCTGCTGAGCTGACAGTGTCCAGCAGGTCCGTCATCAGTCATTACATAATAAATATATATACCTGTCCGGCTGCAGTACTAGTGATATTATATATATATATATATATATATATATATATATATATATATATATTGATTTCATCTCATTATCATCCAGTCTATATTAGCAGCAGACACAGTACGGTAGTCCACGGCTGTAGCTACCTCTGTGTCGGCAGTCGCTCGTCCATCCATAATTGTATACCACCTACCCGTGTTTTTTTTTTTCTTTCTTCTTTATACATACTACTATAGTAGCTTACTGTAGCAGTCTGCGGTGCTGCTGAGCTGACAGTGGCCAGCAGGTCCGTCATCAGTCATTACATAATAAATATATATACCTGTCCGGCTGCAGTACTAGTGATATTATATATATATATTGATTTCATCTCATTATCATCCAGTCTATATTAGCAGCAGACACAGTACGGTAGTCCACGGCTGTAGCTACCTTTGTGTCAGCAGTCGCTCGTCCATCCATAATTGTATACCACCTACCCGTGGTTTTTTTTTTTTCTTTCTTCTTTATACATACTACTATAGTAGCTTACTGTAGCAGTCTGCGGTGCTGCTGAGCTGACATTGTCCAGCAGGTCCGTCATCAGTCATTACATAATAAATATATATACCTGTCCGGCTGCAGTACTAGTGATATTATATATATATATATATATATATATATATATTGATTTCATCTAATTATCATCCAGTCTATATTAGCAGCAGACACAGTACGGTAGTCCACGGCTGTAGCTACCTCTGTGTCGGCAGTCGCTCGTCCATCCATAATTGTATACCACCTACCCGTGGTTTTTTTTTTCTTTTCTTTCTTCTTTATACATACTACTATAGTAGCTTACTGTAGCAGTCTGCGGTGCTGCTGAGCTGACAGTGTCCAGCAGGTCCGTCATCAGTCATTACATAATAAATATATCTACCTGTCCGGCTGCAGTACTAGTGTGATATAATATATATTGATTTCATATCATTATCATCCAGTCTATATTAGCAGCAGACACAGTACGGTAGTCCACGGCTGTAGCTACCTCTGTGTCGGCAGTCGCTCGTCCATCCATAAGTATACTAGTATCCATCCATCTCCATTGTTTACCTGAGGTGCCTTTTAGTTGTGCCTATTAAAATATGGAGAACAAAAATGTTGAGGTTCCAAAATTAGGGAAAGATCAAGATCCACTTCCACCTCGTGCTGAAGCTGCTGCCACTAGTCATGGCCGAGACGATGAAATGCCAGCAACGTCGTCTGCCAAGGCCGATGCCCAATGTCATAGTACAGAGCATGTAAAATCCAAAACACCAAATATCAGTAAAAAAAGGACTCCAAAATCTAAAATAAAAATGTCGGAGGAGAAGCGTAAACTTGCCAATATGCCATTTACCACACGGAGTGGCAAGGAACGGCTGAGGCCCTGGCCTATGTTCATGGCTAGTGGTTCAGCTTCACATGAGGATGGAAGCACTCAGCCTCTCGCTAGAAAACTGAAAAGACTCAAGCTGGCAAAAGCACCGCAAAGAACTGTGCGTTCTTCGAAATCCCAAATCCACAAGGAGAGTCCAATTGTGTCGGTTGCGATGCCTGACCTTCCCAACACTGGACGTGAAGAGCATGCGCCTTCCACCATTTGCACGCCCCCTGCAAGTGCTGGAAGGAGCACCCGCAGTCCAGTTCCTGATAGTCAGATTGAAGATGTCAGTGTTGAAGTACACCAGGATGAGGAGGATATGGGTGTTGCTGGCGCTGGGGAGGAAATTGACAAGGAGGATTCTGATGGTGAGGTGGTTTGTTTAAGTCAGGCACCCGGGTAGACACCTGTTGTCCGTAGGAGGAATAGGGCCATTGACATGCCTGGTGAAAATACCAAAAAAATCAGCTCTTCGGTGTGAAAGTATTTCACCAGAAATGCGGACAACATTTGTCAAGCCGTGTGTTGCCTTTGTCAAGCTGTAATAAGTAGGGGTAAGGACGTTAACCACCTCGGAACATCCTCCCTTATACGTCACCTGCAGCGCATTCATAATAAGTCAGTGACAAGTTCAAAAACTTTGGGCGACAGCGGAAGCAGTCCACTGACCAGTAAATCCCTTCCTCTTGTAACCAAGCTCACGCAAACCACCCCACCAACTCCCTCAGTGTCAATTTCCTCCTTCCCCAGGAATGTCAATAGTTCTGCATGCCATGTCACTGGCAATTCTGACGAGTCCTCTCCTGCCTGGGATTCCTCCGATGCATCCTTGCGTGTAACGCCTACTGCTGCTGGCGCTGCTGTTGTTGCTGCTGGGAGTCGATGGTCATCCCAGAGGGGAAGTCGTAAGACCACTTTTACTACTTCCACCAAGCAATTGACTGTCCAACAGTCCTTTGCGAGGAAGATGAAATATCACAGCAGTCATCCTGTTGCAAAGCGGATAACTGAGGCCTTGACAACTATGTTGGTGTTAGACGTGCGTCCGGTATCCGCCGTTAGTTCACAGGGAACTAGACAATTTATTGAGGCAGTGTGCCCCCGTTACCAAATACCATCTAGGTTCCACTTCTCTAGGCAGGCGATACCGAGAATGTACACGGACGTCAGAAAAAGACTCACCAGTGTCCTAAAAAATGCAGTTGTGCCCAATGTCCACTTAACCACGGACATGTGGACAAGTGGAGCAGGGCAGGGTCAGGACTATATGACTGTGACAGCCCACTGGGTAGATGTATGGACTCCCGCCGCAAGAACAGCAGCGGCGGCACCAGTAGCAGCATCTCGCAAACGCCAACTCTTTCCTAGGCAGGCTACGCTTTGTATCACCGGTTTCCAGAATACGCACACAGCTGAAAACCTCTTACGGCAACTGAGGAAGATCATCGCGGAATGGCTTACCCCAATTGGACTCTCCTGTGGATTTGTGGCATCGGACAACGCCAGCAATATTGTGTGTGCATTAAATATGGGCAAATTCCAGCACGTCCCATGTTTTGCACATACCTTGAATTTGGTGGTGCAGAATTTTTTTAAAAACGACAGGGGCGTGCAAGAGATGCTGTCGGTGGCCAGAAGAATTGCGGGACACTTTCGGCGTACAGGCACCACGTACAGAAGACTGGAGCACCACCAAAAACGCCTGAACCTGCCCTGCCATCATCTGAAGCAAGAAGTGGTAACGAGGTGGAATTCAACCCTCTATATGCTTCAGAGGTTGGAGGAGCAGCAAAAGGCCATTCAAGCCTATACAATTGAGCACGATATAGGAGGTGGAATGTACCTGTCTCAAGCGCAGTGGAGAATGATTTCAACGTTGTGCAAGGTTCTGCAACCTTTTGAACTGTCAACATCTCCTCCTTCACATTCTCCCGCAACTGGGGGTGCGAGGAAAAGGCTCAGAATTCCGAGCCCACCCGCTGGCGGTGATGCAGGGCAGTCTGGAGCGACTGCTGATGCTGACATCTGGTCCGGACTGAAGGACCTGACAACGATTACGGACATGTCGTCTACTGTCACTGCATATGATTCTCTCACCATTGAAAGAATGGTGGAGGATTATATGAGTGACCGCATCCAAGTAGGCACGTCAGACAGTCCGTACTTATACTGGCAGGAAAAAGAGGCAATTTGGAGGCCCTTGCACAAACTGGCTTTATTCTACCTAAGTTGCCCTCCCACAAGTGTGTACTCCGAAAGAGTGTTTAGTGCCGCCGCTCACCTTGTCAGCAATCTGCGTACGAGGTTACTTCCAGAAAATGTGGAGAAGATGATGTTCATTAAAATGAATTATAATCAATTCCTCCGTGGAGACATTGACCAGCAGCAATTGCCTCCACAAAGTACACAGGGAGCTGAGATGGTGGATTCCAGTGGGGACGAATTGATAATCTGTGAGGAGTGGGATGTACACGGTGATATATCGGAGGATGATGATGAGGTGGACATCTTGCCTCTGTTAGGTTCCTGGTGCTCAGAACAAGGGAGATGTTATGAAGCGAGTCCAGAGCACCAGGACGCAATGCTGGGAAAGGGGAATGGAAAGGGAATAGCCCCTGGCGCCCTAACTCCGTTGTCTCGCCCGTGTGGTCAGAAATCCCCTGCGAGACTATGGTTGCTTGAGCCCATGGCAGCCGCGTTTGAAGGGCGGATTATGTCTGCCCAACTCCGATGCCCCCTCAGGTCTTAATGGGAGACAAAGGGAAATCCGAGACAGGGTGATAACAAGGGGCCCTCTGACTAAACAACCAGGCCAGGGGCTACAAGCTAACTGACTAAACCTGAGGTATGTGCGGTAACCCGCCAGGGAAAAGGACAACCAAAATCCACTAGTCCATACTCCTACCCAGCACCGCTGGATACCAGAGTGGATCTGTGGGAGCGGAATCCTCCGCAAAAGCTCCGGAACACAAATAATAAAAGATAAATAATTAAGCGGCCCAAGCCGCAACACACGGCTACGCCGTGACTCACGAACACCACTGGATGTTCAAAGGTGCTCAGTCAGGACTCCAGGAACAGATGACGACTTCCGAGTACAGGACAACTGAGAACAGGAACGACCGGATACAGCAGGACTGGAAACACTTTCAGCAAACAGATTCAGCATTCAGGAAGCTCAGGAACTAGCAGGAACCAAGCTCAGAACTCAAGCAGACTGAAAACCCAGAAATATCACCAGCATCTGCGAACTGCAATCAGCCAGCATATAACAGAGAGGCCTAATTAATAATCCAGTGCAGCTGGCCTAATGCAGGACTCCAAGCTGACAAGATGCAATTAGCAGCCAGATGAGGCTGAACACATGGGAACAAGCTGCAATTGCACAGACTCACCAGCGGCAGCAGACAAGAGTAATCTAAAACAGAGCAATGGGAAATCCTGGCATGCAAGACAACTAAATAAACATAAAATAGAAATGAACCACTACCTGTGGTTCATAACAGTATCCCCTCCTTAAGGGTGAGCTCCGAGCACCCCATGACACCCACGGGGAACATAAACAGAAGTATAACATAAAATACATAACAAAAATGCAAAACAGGAATGAGCCACAGCCGTGGCTCATAACATTACCCCCCCCTTGAGGAGGGGTCAAAAGACCCCAAAATTCAGACTATCCAGAACAAGGGATACAAAAAAAAAAAAACCTGACACACTGGTCTAACAGACAAGAAAACAAAAACAAGCTGTAGCAACAACTTGTAACAGTGCCCTCCCCCTAACGGTGGCCACAGGACACAAGACAAGGAGAGAAAAAAAATCTCTTTTTTTTTTTTTTTTTAAATCAAGGCAAGAGTCAAAAAATTATTTCTTTTTCTTCTTCTTCTTTTTACAAAGCTCTTTAGGTCTGACCAAGGTAATTCCCCAAACATTGTCTGAACTGATGGTACCACCCAGCAAGGCTGCGTTCAAATCAGAGACAGGTTTCTTACCCTTGGGAGCTGAACTTTCTGGTAAAGTACTATTATTAGAAGAAGAAGAAGTCAAAAAAGCACATCCTGCAGTCAAAACATCGGGCTGGGACTCTTGTGCAGAGTTTACAGTATTTGGTGGACTCTCAGCAGACAAGACGGGTGACTTAGAGGAACCTGAACCAATTTCTTTGGAACCGTATCTTTTAACAATTGCATCACAGAATGCTAGGGGATCCTGAAGAATGGGATCTTCAGCTTTCATTAGGCTGGTTGCCCACTCAGAAGGCTCTCCTCTAAAAGAATAAATCAGATAGAGCCCAAGGTTTTCTGAAGTGATGCCCAGAAATGGTCTAGACAACATAATAGTGTAATAGTGTTTGAAAAGCGCCAGAAATTGGGCGAAGTCCCCATCAAAGGTTATGGATGTTGAGATATCAGAGTCAGGATCTGTTTCCTTCTCATCTGACTGACTGGAGTGCTTTGCTAGGACCTGGTCACTATTGACCTTACTCGAGGCTGAGACTCTCTGAACCCCACCCGGGGCTGAGACTTTCTGAACCCCACCCGGGGCAGTGACTTTCTGAACCCCACCCGGGGCAGTGACTTTCTGAACCCCACCCGGGGCAGTGACTTTCTGAACCCCACCCGAGGCAGTGACTTTCTGAACCCCACCCGAGGCAGTGACTTCCGGGAACCCTGCTGGGGCAGTGGCCTCCGGGGACCCCGCTGGGGCAGTGGCCCTCGGGAACCCCGCTGGGGCAGTGGCCCTCGGGAACCCCGCTGGGGCAGTGGCCTCCGGGAACCCCGCTGGGGCAGTGGCCTCCGGGAACCCCGCTGGGGCAGTGGCCTCCGAGAACCCCGCTGGGGCAGTGGCCTCCGAGAACCCCGCTGGGGCAGTGGCCTCCGAGAACCCCGCTGGGGCCAGCACCTCGGATTCTTTTACTGGGACCGGGCCGTTGGCCTCCCTGACTGGGATCGGGCCATCGGCCTCCCTCTCTGAGTCGATAATTATCGAAAGTTCTCCCGGGACTATGACTTCCGGGACTTTTGCTGAAGCAATAACGTTCAGATCCTCAACTAATGCTATGCTTCTTAAGTTCTTTCCTGGGGAAGCGACTTCTAGACCCTTCTTTGGGGCTGCGTCTCTCGAGACCCCACTTGGGGATATTACTTCAAAGATCCCTTCTGGGGTTTTGCTTCTCGAGTTCCCCTCAAGAACTATGGTTTTAGAGACCCTTTCTAGGGTTGCGCTTTTCAAGTCCCTACCTGGGGTAACAGCTTCTGAGACCCCTTCCGATATGGACACCTGAACTATAATATTTGATGTCCCTCTATAAGCTAGGGCATCAGGTACCGCTCCAGCACTCTGGGCATCGGGTACCGCTCCAGCACTCTGGGCATCGGGTACCGCTCCAGCACTCTGGGCTACGGGCACCACTCCAGGACCCTGGGCTACGGGCACCACTCCAGGACCCTGGGCTACGGGCACCACTCCAGGACCCTGGGCATCAGGCACCACTCCAGGACCCTGGGCATCAGGCACCACTCCAGGAACCTGGGCATCAGGCACCACTCCAGGAACCTGGGCATCAGGCACCACTCCAGGAACCTGGGCATCAGGCACCACTCCAGGAACCTGGGCATCAGGCACCACTCCAGGAACCTGGGCATCAGGCACCACTCCAGGAACCTGGGCATCAGGCATCACTCCAGGGACTTGCAACTCTGCTTCCACAGGAACCTCAAGAGAGGAGAGAAACATTCTCTTTTGATTCCTGAATCTATAATGGGGCTCCCTTGCCCAAGGACCCCAATTATAGGACAGAGAGCTTTTTTGTGTGGGTTGTGTGACAAGTGCCTCTGCCACAGTAGAGACAGGAGTAGGTCTTGTATCATGACTCAACTTGGCCAGAGGGCAAGACTCGTCACCACACTTTGGCTTGCGCAACTCACAGGTCTGCAGATAATGGCCTAAACCCCCACAATATAGGCATAAGTTTAAGTTTCTGCGACGCAGACGCTCCTCTTCTGAGAGCCTGGGCCGCAGAAAACTTTTAAACCTATTCTCTTCAATTAGACCAGAGGATTCTCTTGTCACCATACTGTGAGCAAGAGTCTCTTTAGAGATAGATGTACTCTCAACGACTTCTGGCAAAATGAGCAAGATTTTAGTCAGAAGGTTTTGCAGTTGCTTTAGGGATTGCTGCAAAACTTCTAGTCGCTCTGGTCTCAAAGCACTGAATACAGAGTTCAGAGCTGCGAGAGATGCCTGCAGGGCTTGCATAGTAGACATAGGAGGATTTAAAACTAGACGAGAAGACAAGGCAAGACAAGGCAAGGCAAGACAAGGCAAGGCAAGGCAAGGCAAGACAAGGCAAGGCAAGACTAAATTTTGCTAAACAAAACAAGACTTTTTTTTTTTTTTTTTTTTTAAACACCGGACTGGATTCTAAACACCGGACTGGATTCTAAACACCGGACTGGATTCTAAACACCGGACTGGATTCTAAACACCGGACTGGATTCTAAACACCGGACTGGATTCTAGACTAGACACTGGACTGGGCCAAAAAAGAAAAAAAAGTTTTATTTCTTTTTTGTGGTATGGCTGGTGATAATGTTATGTTCCTGGTGCTCAGAACAAGGGAGATGTTATGAAGCGAGTCCAGAGCACCAGGACGTAATGCTGGGAAAGGGGAATGGAAAGGGAATAGCCCCTGGCGCCCTAACTCCGTTGTCTCGCCCGTGTGGTCAGAAATCCCCTGCGAGACTATGGTTGCTTGAGCCCATGGCAGCCGCGTTTGAAGGGCGGATTATGTCTGCCCAACTCCGATGCCCCCTCAGGTCTTAATGGGAGACAAAGGGAAATCCGAGACAGGGTGATAACAAGGGGCCCTCTGACTAAACAACCAGGCCAGGGGCTACAAGCTAACTGACTAAACCTGAGGTATGTGCGGTAACCCGCCAGGGAAAAGGACAACCAAAATCCACTAGTCCGTACTCCTACCCAGCACCGCTGGATACCAGAGTGGATCTGTGGGAGCGGAATCCTCCGCAAAAGCTCCGGAACACAAATAATAAAAGATAAATAATTAAGCGGCCCAAGCCGCAACACACGGTTACGCCGTGACTCACGAACACCACTGGATGTTCAAAGGTGCTCAGTCAGGACTCCAGGAACAGATGACGACTTCCGAGTACAGGACAACTGAGAACAGGAACGACCGGATACAGCAGGACTGGAAACACTTTCAGCAAACAGATTCAGCATTCAGGAAGCTCAGGAACTAGCAGGAACCAAGCTCAGAACTCAAGCAGACTGAAAACCCAGAAATATCACCAGCATCTGCGAACTGCAATCAGCCAGCATATAACAGAGAGGCCTAATTAATAATCCAGTGCAGCTGGCCTAATGCAGGACTCCAAGCTGACAAGATGCAATTAGCAGCCAGATGAGGCTGAACACATGGGAACAAGCTGCAATTGCACAGACTCACCAGCGGCAGCAGACAAGAGTAATCTAAAACAGAGCAATGGGAAATCCTGGCATGCAAGACAACTAAATAAACATAAAATAGAAATGAACCACTACCTGTGGTTCATAACAGTATCCCCTCCTTAAGGGTGAGCTCCGAGCACCCCATGACACCCACGGGGAACATAAACAGAAGTATAACATAAAATACATAACAAAAATGCAAAACAGGAATGAGCCACAGCCGTGGCTCATAACAGCCTCTGTAGAGCCAGTTTGTGCAAGGAGAGATTAATTGCTTCTTTTTCGGTGGGGGTCCAAACCAACCCGTCATTTCAGTCACAGTCGTGTGGCAGACCCTGTCACTGAAATGATGGGTTGGTTAAAGTGTGCATGTCCTGTTTATACAACATAAGGGTGGGTGGGAGGGCCCAAGGACAATTCCATCTTGCACCTCTTTTTTCTTTCATTTTTATTTGCGTCATGTGCTGTTTGGGGAGTGTTTTTTGGAAGGGCCATCCTGCGTGACACTGCAGTGCCACTCCTAGATGGGCCAGGTGTTTGTGTCGGCCACTAGGGTCGCTTAGCTTACTCACACAGCTACTTCATTGCGCCTCTTTTTTTCTTCTTTGCGTCATGTGCTGTTTGGGGAGTGTTTTTTGGAAGGGCCATCCTGCGTGACACTGCAGTGCCACTCCTAGATGGGCCAGGTGTTTGTGTCGGCCACTAGGGTCGCTTAGCTTAGTCATCCAGCGACCTCGGTGCAAATTTTAGGACTAAAAATAATATTGTGAGGTGTGAGGTATTCAGAATAGACTGAAAATGAGTGGAAATTATGGTTTTTGAGGTTAATAATACTTTGGGATCAAAATGACCCCCAAATTCTATGATTTAAGCTGTTTTTTAGGGTTTTTTGAAAAAAACACCCGAATCCAAAACACACCCGAATCCGACAAAAAAATTCGGTGAGGTTTTGCCAAAACGCGGTCGAACCCAAAACACGGCCGCGGAACCGAACCCAAAACCAAAACACAAAACCCGAAAAATTTCAAGTGCACATCCCTAGTATGCAGGTGGCATCCTAATCCGGAATCCTTAGGTGGATATTTACTAAAGGTCGACTTTGGTATTTTGGTTAATTTTTCCATCCGTTTTGTAAAAGACCATTTACTAAATGCAAAACAGACCAACATGCAGACTTTGGGTCACTTTAGAATAGGGCTGGCCAAACCAATCCTTGAGATCTACCAACAGTTCACATTTTCCAGACCACCTAGATGGTGCACAGGTGTAGTTATTACTAATTAAGATGTGCTGTATTCATTCCTAACTGACAATTCTACAGATCTCCAGGAGGCCTGGAAAACATGAACTGTTGGTAGATCTCAAGGACCAGTTAGGCTAGCCCTGCTTTAGAACATCAGACCAACTATCAATGTTTTTACATAGAGAAGTATAGCAGCACAGATTTACTATGCATCGGTTTGCAAAAGGACCTAAAACATACTCGGCCTAAAACAACTGCAGAGCCACCCAAACAGTAGACCTGTCTGTGGTGGGTGAAATCTGGTGAAGGACTGTATAGAATAGATCACTATTAATCTGTGCACATTTCATTTATTTTCCATTTTAAAAAAATGGTTAGATTTAGGGATGTAGGTGATGCGCGGCAGGTGCCACACCCTGACCAATCAGAGTATCCTCATCCATTTCTATGGAGAGTGACCGTGATGAAGGGCTTTATTAGGATCAGTAGTTTTGTTTTTTGTTTTGGCAAGTGTCTGGATGCTACATGAACCAAAGAGAATGCAACTCCTTCATCTTGTAAGTTACACACTAGTGAACAAGGGGCCTAATTCAGACCTGATCGCAGCAGCAAATTTGTTCTCTAATGGGAAAAACCATCTGCACTACAGGGGGGGCAGATATAACAATGTGCAGAGAGAGTTAGATTTGGGTGGGTTATATTGTTTCTGTGCAGGGTAAATACTGGCTGCTTTTTTTTTTTTTTTTTTTTCATCATATGATTTTTATTTTATGTTAGAAACAGATGAGTCAATTGTCGATATACAAGCAGTAAACAAGAGATTGTAAAAACAGAAAGGTCATTACAGAAACAAAACATGTAAGTAAACTTCTTTGAGAGAACAATGGAAAAGTGTGGTATGATTGATAGGGAGAAGAACTGGAAGCCGAAGAATCCAGAGCTATGTGGGGAGGGAGAGAGCAAAGAAATTGAACAGCGTCTTTAATGGGACGTGAGTCTAGAGGATGGGAGGAAAAAAATAGAAGAGAGAGGATAGGGTAGAGAAAGAGGAAAAGAAGAAGTGGAGAGAGAGAGAAGAGAAAAAATAAATAAATAAATAAATAAAATTAAAAAACAAAAAGATAGATAGGGGGAGGGGATATTGAAGGAGGGGTTGTGGTTGCAAGGTGGGGTCTTTAATTAGTTAAGTCCTGGGAGGGGGCGGTCGTGGAGCCTGTACCATGGGAGCCAGGTGGAATGGAACTTTTTAACTGTGTTATGACGAAGGCTAGTAATGTATTCCATGTTTGCCACAAACCAGATTCTATTTATGAGAGCCTGGCTGTTGGGGGATTCGGGTTTCTTCCAATTACTTGCTATTTGGTATTTTGCTGCGCAAGATATGAAGAGGACTAGGTTTTTAGATTCCTTGGAGATGTGATCGGGCGGAGAGCAGAGGAGGAGGTTCAAGGGCGATAAGGGCTTTGGTAAGTCGATTAGTCGTGAAATAAGCTTACGGACCTTTGCCCAGTATTGAACAATCACTGGGCAGGTCCACCAAATATGGTAGAATGTGCCTACTTGGCCGCAGCCTCTCCAGCAAAGGTTGGAGGTGTCGGGGTAGATCCTATGTAGTCGGTCAGGTACCATCTAGTATATATTTTGTATGAGTTTTCCCGTATGGCCACGCTGATGGAGCATTGTGAAATTGCGGTGCGGATTGTATCCCAACCCTCGTCCTCTAGGTGGCATCCCATGTCAGCCTCCCATGCTATCTCGTGTGGTTCAAGAGGTGGGGGTGTGGGGCTGAGGATAGTTTTGTAGAGGAGGGAGATGGTGCCTCTACTGGTGGGGTTGTAAATGCAGAGTCTCTCCAGAGGTGTGGGGGTCGATAGAGGGAACTTTAATTGTAGAGAGGAAAGGAAGTGGCGGATTTGTAGGTACTGATAGAACAGTGAGTTAGGTAGGTTGTGCGCGGTTTGTAGGTCAGAAAATGATTTAATAGAGTGCGTCCCTGTGAAGTGGTGTATTCTGGTAACTCCTGCCAAGATCCAGGGGCGGGCCATTTCCCGAGAAAGTCCCGGGGTAAATGCTGGGTTGCTCCAGATGGGAGTCAGGGGGGAAGGGTGGCTTGATAATTTTAATTTTTTGTTCAGGTGTCGCCAATGTGTAAGTGTCAATTCTATTGCGGGGGAGGTGCGATGGGATGGGGTGCGTATTTTGCTAGAGAGCCAGGGCAAGTAAGAGGTAGAAGGGAGTCCCGACAAATCGCTCTCTAGATCTACCCATCTTTTAGTGTGTTCTGGGGCGTGCCAGGCAACCAATTGGCTTAGTCTGGCCGAGTCATAATAGCGTTGAAGGATAGGGAGGCCTAGACCCCCGTTTTTAGAGTGTTTGGCTAAGATATCTCGCCGGATTCTAGGCTTTTTGTGGTTCCAGATAAATTTACAGAGGGAGGACTGGAGTTTGTTAAGAGTCTGGGAGGGCACGGAGATTGGGAGTGTCTGAAATAGGTAGAGAAGTTTGGGAAGGACATTCATTTTTATAGCGTTAATTCGTCCCACCCAAGAGAGAAAGTAAGATTCCCATTGTTGGATATCATTGATGATTGACGTGATGAGGGGGGGGTAGTTAGCCTTGTAGAGAGAGTTGTAAGATTTGGTGATGGAGATTCCGAGGTATTTGAGAGAGCGTCTGCGCCAGGAAAAGTTAAAATTCTGTTGTATTTGTAGCTTAGTTAGTTTGGGGATGTGCAAAGAGGGGGCTTCGGATTTAGTCTGATTAACTTTATAACCCGAGAGATTGCCATATAAGGCTAGTTCTTGGAAAAGGTTTGGGAGAGAAATAGTTGGGTTTGTCAGGGTCAGGAGGATGTCATCGGCAAAGAGGGAGATGGTGTATTGAGTATGGTTGACTTGAACTCCCGTGATGTCAGGGTTAGTCCGGATGTGGCTTGCAAGGGGTTCGATGATGAGTGCGAATATAAGGGGAGATAGTGGGCATCCCTGTCGTGTGCCATTTGAAATTTTGAGGGGGTCCGAAAGTAGGCCATTAGAGAGAACCGAGGCCGAGGGGTTCTGGTATAGGGCTTGTATGGCTTGGAGAAATTTACCTTGAAGGCCAAAACGTTGTAAAGTCTGTTGCATGAAGGGCCAAGAAACTCTGTCAAAGGCCTTCTCTGCGTCTAGGGCAAGGGTCAGGGATGGGATCTTGTGGAGATTAATGTGGTCGATGATATCCACGACACGTCTAGTGTTGTCGAGTGCCTGTCTGGATTGAACAAAGCCCACTTGGTAGGGGTGTATGAGCGAGGGGAGAATAGGGTTAAGTCTATTAGCTAGTACTTTGGCGAAGATTTTCAGATCTGAGTTTAAAAGTGATATGGGTCTATAGTTAGAAATGAATTGGGGATCTTTATTGGGTTTTGGGATCACGGTAATGACGGCCTTGGTGGTGTGGGGGTGAAAGGAAGATCCATCCAAGATAAGATTGAATAATGACGTGAGGTGGGGGAGTAGTGCGGGTTGAAAAGTTTTATAGTATGACATTGGGTAGCCATCCGGGCCCGGGGCCTTAGATGGTTTCTGACTACCAATGGCAAGGGATAATTCCTCGGGGGTGATGGGTTTGTTCAAGGCCGTGGAGGTGATGGTGTCGATACGAGGCAAGTCTGCGGAGGCTAGGTAGTCTGTAATCGTGGGGTGGGTCGGGTCTATTGTGGCGGAAGTGTCTGGTAAGTTGTAGAGCTGCTCATAATACGTTCGAAAAAGAGAATTGATAGTCTTTGGGTAGTATTGGAGGGTGTTATGTTCGTCTTTGATAGCCGGAATAGCAGTGTGCGCTTTCCGAGCCCTCAATCTGCCGGCCAATAGTGAATCGGCTTTATTACTTTTTTCGTAGAATTTTTGTTTCAGCCAGCGGAGTGAGTGCTCGGTTTTTTCGGCTAGCAGCGCGTTCAAAGTGGCCCTGGTGGATGTGAGTTTTGAGTAGAGAGGTTGTGAGGGTCGTTGCTTATGTTGTGTTTCCAGGTTGTGGACCTCAACTGTGAGGGACGATATTTTTTGTTTGCGATCTTTGTTCCTATGTGACGCGTAGTTAATGATGTGTCCCCTGATTACGGCTTTGTGGGCTTCCCAGATTAGTGGGGTGCACATAGAGTCAGTCATGTTTAGGGAAAAATAGTCGGCTAAAGCTAGCTTGATCTTTTCCTGGAATTGAGGGATTTTTAAGAGCGTTTCATTTAGTCTCCAATTGGGGCGAGTAGTCGGGGTGTCAAGGAAGTCGAAGGAGGCGGTGACAATGGAGTGATCAGACCAAGGGTTAGTGAGGATAGATGAGTCTAGTACGTGTTGGGAGAGCAATGTGCCGCAGTAAAATAGATCGATTCGGGAGTATGATTGGTGTGGGGTCGAGAAGAAGGTATAGTCTCTGGCTGTTGGGTTGAGAGCACGCCAAACGTCGAAGAGACCAGATTCGAGGATGTGTTTATTTAAAGAGCGTGAGGGAGAATCTCGGTGGGGGCGGGACTGGCCAGGAGATTTATCTAGGTCGGTGTCTGGGACAGTGTTGAAATCCCCTCCTAATATTAAGTAACCTTTTCTGTTTTTGTTTAGATCTGAGAAAAAGGTGTTAAAAAAAGAGGATTGCCCAGAGTTGGGGGTGTAGACAGTGGCGATCGTGCATTCTAGGTGTCCGAGCGTCCCCGTCAGAATGATATATCGGCCATCCGAGTCTGTGTGGGTCGAATGGAGTGTGAATGGGATTTTGGAGTGGATCAGGACGGCCACCCCATTGTGTTTCGATTGACTTGAAGAGTAAAAGGCCGTTGGATAGCGTTTAGTGGTTAGGGAAGGGTGCGATCGGGATTTGAAGTGAGTTTCTTGAATGAGCACGATTCCCGCTTTTAGGGTTTGAAGCGAGCGGAACAGGGATGAGCGTTTCTGGGGGGTATTGAGACCCTTGGTGTTCAAGGACGCCAGGAGCAGGGGCATCTTATGTGGCGTTAGGAGGGTGCACAGAGGAGAAATGGAGGAGAAAGAGGGGGGCGTAGGAGGAGAGAAGGATGAGAAAATAGAATGTAAGTGAGAAAAAGAAAAGGGACAGGGAAAAGAAAAGAGAAGAAGAGAGAAAAAAAAAAAGGGGGGGGGGGGGGGAGGTCGGGTGAGCCTGTGTAGGAGTTCCTTACGACCAGCGAAAAGGAACGGGCACAGGGAGTGGGATCAAAGGATCCAAAGTGGAGGAGCGTCGGGTAGCGATCGTTCTCCCTCCACGGAGGGGAGGAGGTGGGGGGGGGGGGTGGGCTTAGATGCTTGAAAACAACAGTGTGGGCCTGCGTGGGGTTATGTGGTAAGTACAGGGGTTGAAGGAACACGTCCCTCCAGTGGTGGTCTGTGTGATAGAGGCACTAGTAGCTGAGAGGCGGGTGAGTCTTTGTGTAGGTGGTGTGTGGTTAAAAGGTAACATGCAAGGTTAAACAACAAGTACAGTAATAGCAATACTACATCAATACCAACAGAACTAAAATGTAGTTAGATTTTCGAATTGAACATCTTAGTTCCCATATAGGGATAGCGAGTGTGTGTTGGTTGTCAGTATGTTGCATGAGGCATGTATGAGGGCGGGCCCAGGGGGGTAGCTTAAACCATGGGGCTTCAAATAGCGGGACTAGCGAGGTGGGCTGTAGAAAGGCGAGGATAGATAATATACAGTATGTAAATGGAACGGTCAAGATGTAAAACTAAAACAGGTAAAGTAGTCAACAGGAATATTATAACAATATAATGAACGAGTCGTCAATGTGGTTAAAGGTGCTGAGATAATCAGGGTGGGTGATGCCCAGAGCTGTGGTCAGCAAGTGGGTCAGAGTCCTCCAGGTGTGATAGGAAGTCGTTTCCGTCTCTCGGGTCTTTAATGATGACTGTTTTCCCATTATATTCGACCAGGAGTTTGAAGGGGAAACCCCAGCGGTAGCGTATACCACGTGTGCGTAGAGCTGATGTTAGATCTCTGAGTTCCCTCCTTTTAAGTATAGTGGAGGGGGCTAAGTCCTGAAAAAATTGTAGTTTGACATCCTCGAACATTATATGTGGCTTGCCCCGGGTCGGGAGAAGGACCATCTCTTTATCCTTGAAGTTGATGAAGCGCATGATAACGTCTCTCGGGGGCTCGCCATCTCGGGGTCTAGGGCGGAGGGCTCTGTGAGCTCTCTCTAGGGGCAGCTCCCGAGAAGCTGCACTTGGCAAAAGAGTGGAGAACAGCCTTTGGAGGTATGTTTCGAGGGTTGCCGGGAGTATGGACTCAGGAATGTTGCGAATTCTGAGGTTATTTCTCCTTTCGCGATTTTCCAAGTCCTCGTTCTTGGATCGGAGCTCTGTTATGTCTTGGATTAGATGGTCTATATCTCTGACCGTTTCTATGTGGTCTTTTTGGAGGACGTCTTGTCTGGCTTCCAGTTTGGAGGTTCTGGAGGATAAGGATGAGATATCCGACCTAATAGAGGTAACTGCTCTGTCGAGCTTGGTTTCTAGTGATTCTTTAAAGTCCATTATGAGCGACTTTAGAGCCATGATATCCTCTTTGGTCGATGGGGCGGGCGAGGGTAGCGGGTCGTCTCCACCTGGAAAAGATAGGCTGGGAGAGGGAGGGCCAGAGGGCAGGGAGGGTTTGTCGCCTTTGGTGAAATGTTGGGAAATGTCTGTACCCGCACGTCTTCTTGTGTTCGGGTTGGGTTTGGACATGTTTGCACCTTGGTGGGTGGGTATGGAGGGAAAGGGGACCACTCAAAGCGTTAGGGTAGGACTGTAAAGTGGGATTATTTAATTGCCAGAGAGGGAACCACTGGAGGGCTGAGTTATGATGTGATCAGTGGAACATGAGAATTGGTGGGCATTTTAGAGAGTTGAGGTATACCCAATCGGTGCCGCTTGTGAGTATGTTAGTCACCGTGGCAGAGTAGGTCCGCGGGCCGGGCGTCACAGTCGTGGCTGTGGGTGACCGTTGGTAGATCAGAGGTAGCGCTCCGTTGCCGCGTTGTGCGGTCGCGTATTGTAGATAAGTGAGTGCGACACTGAGAAAAATAGGTACGGAGCTGGAGGGTGCGGCGGCCTCGCTCCTGTGGGGAGACTTGGACCGGAGGGGTGGTACGTTTAGTGTCCGGAAGCCACCTAGGAGGGGGGGACCGGGTGTAGGATTGTAAGAGTAGCAACAGTTGCCCGGTGTTATGGGCAGTGGCCGGCGTGTCCCCGTTAATCTCCACTAAAAGCCTCGGAGTTGATGAGGATTTGTGACAGTTGCAGGTGATGTTTAGCGCCTCTGGTGGTGAGTGCGAGGGAGAAACAGTTGGGGGGTCACCAGGTCGTGGGCGGGTCAGGGTGGACCAGCGGGCCTCAACCAGAGATCTAGCCTTTGGGGTAGTGAGGGGAGGCCTAGCAGATCTTCCGGCTCTGCTGTCTCTGTGGTGCAGGAGGTATAAGCTGTGGAATAGGTCCTGAGGTGACGCCAATCCCAAGATGGCCGCCGGAGATGTCTGGGACTGCTGGTCTATTCTGTTTCAGTGGCCACAAGAGCACGGGGTCAGCACAGGGAGGGCGCTGGGGGGTGAGGTGTCAAGTCCGGGGACCCCAGAAAAACGTCCCAGCGATTGTAGCAATAATAGTATATACGGCGGCGCCAACCGCAAGATGGCCGCCGCCGCTCGTAGCAGCCCTCACCTCAGCTGGTCCCGGCTTTCCTCGGCTCTCGGCTGTGTCCACTGGCAGCGCGACGGTGACCTCTGCAGCGGTGGGTGTCAGATGAGCAGGCGATCCGTGGTGGATGGTGGTGCGGCCCGGGTCCAGCAAGCGGTTCGCGTCGGCGGCCCGCCACAAAAATCGAGGCCCCGGCTCCAACACCAGAGGTAGGCCGCAGTCTGCAAGGGGCGAAGCAGGGCCCCCCCGACTCCGCAGCACTCGGCCCTCGGTGCCGGACGGGTCAGCAGGTCTGGGTGTGTGAGAAAAGGCCGGCAGGGTGTATTTAGGGTAGGCTTGGGCACGTTTTTTAATAGATTTAGCCCGGAGCTCCAAAGGATTACAGCCTTCCCTATTGCCGGTTAGGCCACGCCCCCACTGGCTGCTTTATTTTTACACTGCAATTTAGATTCAGTTTGAACACACCCCACCCAAATCTAACTCTCTCTGCACATGTTATATCTGTCCCCCCTGCAGTGCACATGGTTTTGCCCATTAGAGAACAATTTTGCTGCTGCGAACAGGTCTGACTTAAGCCCAGGGTGCGGTGGTGTGTTTATTTAATAAACATGTGCGATATATCTTTTGCTTATTTTTTTAAAACATTTTTTACAGGTGGACTATAGGCACCAAAGGACCCTTAGGGCCAGATTCAAATCATATCGCACCCGCTAAGTCGCACCTAAAGTGACGGGAGATAGTGGGGCAATATGGAAATGTCGCCCATTTTCACGCTGATCACGCTCATTACAGTCTGGTTTAGGTGCATCAAGAGCCTAAACCCGACTAAAGTAATGGGCGCGATCATGAAGAGAACCGTTTGGGTGCCCAAACGGGTCTCTTTACACGCATTTCAACTCGCTACCTCAGGGGGTAGTGAGCTGAAATGAAGTTGTCGCGCCCGTCAGCAGTAATATTAGAATACCGCCGGCAGGCGCGATAGCGGGCAGGAGGGGGGCAGAACATTTGAATCCGGCGCTTAATGTCCAGGCATGCGGGAGCTTGTTGTTCAACAAGTGTCATCATATCTGGGAATGCTGCTGGGACCTGCAGGCCACATGTAAAAATAGGATTTTGGTACTTACCAGGTAAATCCTTTTCTTTGAATCCATAGGGGGCACTGGAGTACTCTAGGGATATGGACGGTTCCACAGGAACTAGGCACTGAATAAATTAAAATTTGAGAGTACTTCCCCCCTCCATATCCCAGAGTACCTCAGTGTTTTTTTACTGAGCCGAACAGGAGCTATAGAGGTTAATGGAGAATTACATATAACAAACGGACAAAAATAAAGTTGACACATAACGTTACTGACAACTATCAGTTGACACCAACCCGATAAACTTGCTAATTTGAACCAGTCGGTGAGAGTGTGTTACCATAAGATCCCCTGAACCTACCACAAGCCAGGTAAAACTGCTCTGGGTGGGCGTCCAGTGCCCCCTATGGATTCAAAGAAAAGGATTTACCTGGTAAGTACCAAAATCCTATTTTCTTTTTCATCCACTAGGGGTCACTGGAGTACTCTAGGGGGACGTACCAAAGTTTCCCCCCTGGGCAGGAGAGCTGTTTGGCACCTGTAACACTAGACGGCCAAAGCTAGATGCTGATGCCGCAAAAGTATCAAACCTGTAAAAGCGCACAAACATGTGCACTGAAGACCATGTAGCGGCACTGCAAAGCTGCGTCGTAGAACTCCACGACCAGCTGCCCATGACATTCCCGGAGAACGTGTGGAATGAGCTGTTACTGATGTAGGCGGCTGTAACCTAACATGAAGGTAAGCCTGACGTATGGTCAGTTTTATCCATCTGGATAAGGTCTGCTTAGAAGGTGGCCAACCCATCCTGGCCGCACCATAGAGAATAACAACGTATCCGTCTTAGGAACTGTAGACGTTCGGAATACATAAACGCGTAATGCGCGTACCACAACCAAAAATCCAGAATCTCCTGTTAACACAGGAACTACTATTGGATGATTGATGTGAAAAAAGGACCCTACTTTTGGCAGGAAAGCGGGATTCCTCTAAAGTTCCGCTCTGTCATTATGAAACACTAAATACGGTGGCTTGCATGACAAGGCAGCCAAAACTGAAACCCGCCCTGCCGAAGCTAAGGCTAGGAGAGAAATAGTTTCCCAAGTGAGAAACTTAATATCCACTTGTTGTAAGGGTTCGAAACAAAAAGACTATAAGAAATCTAAAACCATATTCAAGTCCCATGGCGCAGTAAGTGGAGTGAAAAGGAGGCTGTACTTTGAGGACACCCTGCATAAAGGTGTGTACCGACGGCAATAGAGCCAATCTTCTTTGAAAATAAATTGACAACGCAGATATCTGCACCTTTAGTGTGGATAAACGCCGACCTCCATCTAACCCCATCTGTAGACATAACAAAAGACGGGATAACTTGAAAGATGATGACGGAAACTTCCGAACTTCACACCAACCTATATAGGCACGCCAAATTCTGTAATAATGAGCTGCCGTAACCGGCTTCCTAACTCGTAACATGGTTGGTATAACTTATTCTGGAATGCCCTCTCTTTTTAAGAGGGCTGTCTCAACAGCCACTCCGTCAAACGGAGCAGCGCTAAATCGGAGAAAAAGAACGGACCCTGTTGTAACAGGTCTGGACGCAGTGGGAGCGGCCAAGGAACATCCGCGAGTAGACCGCGGAGATCCGAAAACCAAGCTCTCCGAGGCCAATGAGGCGCCACTAGTATGACTGTGATGGACTCTCTTTTGATCCGTTTTAGCAACAGAGGGAGCAGCGGAAAACGGTGGAAACAGATACACGAGACTGTATGGTCACGTGATTGTGAGAGCATCCACCGCCACTGCCTTTGGATCTCTCGTTCTGGACACGTACTGGGGCGTTTGATAATTGTGGCGAGATGCCATCAGGTCCACTTGCGGGTAACCCTACTTCTGGACCAGCATGTGAAACACTTCTGGATTTAATGCACATCCTGGATAAAAATCCCGGCAGCTGAGATAATCCGCCTCCCAGTTGTCCACTCCCGGAATGAATACTGCCGAAAAAATCACCACGGCCCAATTGAGGACTCGAGCTACTTCCCGCATTGCCATGCGGCTTTTCGTTCCTCCTTGTTTGTTGATGTATGCGACCACCGTCGCATTGTCTGACTGCACCTGAACAGCCTGTGCCTGCAGCATGTGCACTGCTTGTCGTAGCGCATTGTAAATTGCCCGGAGTTCCAGGACATTTATAGACAGCACTCTTTCGTGATCCGCCCAGAGACCCTGGAGCTGAAAATTTTGAACTACAGCTCCCCAACCTCTGAGACTCGCGTCCGCCATGAGAATTATCCAATTCCAGGCGCCGAACCGTTTCCCTGCGGTTAGATTCTGTACTTTGAGCCACCAGAGTAGAGACACCCTGGCCCTTGGAGACCACCTCACCCTGCAGTGAATCTGCAGAAGCGAGCCCGACCATTGATTTTGGCATGCATTGCAGGCAGACACTGTACTCGTTAGGCCACAGCCAACCATTGCGAGCACATCCAGTTAAAAAGGACGTGAGTGAAGTCTTCCGAACTGAAGCGCTTCGAAAGCCGCCACCATTGTGTCTAATAGGCGAATGTACAAATGAACCGAGACTGTGCGAGGCTTGAGCACTAATTGTACCAGATGACGAATGACCTGTACTTCTGTTCGGGTAGGTAAATTCTTTGATTTACCGTATCGAGAATCATACCTAGGAATTTAAATCGTTGAGACGGAATCATTCAGGAATTTGCGTATACAAATGGTAGGAAAACAGATTTCTCCCCCCACTTGGTCCGCGATCTATTCTCGTTTGGAACATAGTCAAAGTGGACGTTGTGCGCCACTAGCGAAGCTGAAACGCAAGAACCAACTGCCAACTTCACAGAAGCTGTAGGCAGCAAGAAGTGTAAGGTGGTCTTTATTTAAGGCCAACCTGAACTGGAGCGCCCTGCCACTACAGCCTTGTTACCTCAAATCCTTACCAAAGCAGGACGAAGCAACAGCCCTACTGCTGTGTAGGGTACACTCCGATAGGTAGTTAAACGCCCCATAATTGCAATTGTCTCTCATTGGAAATTGTTCAGCCTTCACTGAGAAACTGACGTACTGGCCAGGTGCTATGAGGGCTGGCGGCGAATCGACCGCAACAATCTAGCTGAAAAAGTAAATTTTTCCCTCTCAGGCAGTACATGCGCCCGCATTCCCCCCAAAGAGGACCGGTAAGGGTCTGTCTGTGCAGTCGAATTTGTCCGACACACTGTGTGACCGACTCTGCAGCGAAGCTGCTTGTTTGATTATGCATTAGACTTAGTGATCATATACCCCGACCAGTAAGTACACCATGGATGTAATCTGTGTATAAACCTGCATTATCGTGCATGTGGTTTCCAGCAATAGTGAATCTTCCTGTAGAGACATGCTGTCAAAAACAATTAATGAATTAAATTCCTAACAACCCCTCGCTCCCCCAGAGGCTGAGTGTTGTAGGGCAGCAACCTCCAGCAAAGACCCAGGAAGTAACGTTAAAAATGGTGTCCTACCATGTTTTTTTTTGTTTTTTTTTTATATATATTACACCTGTTAAACCAGGATCTGAACCAGTGTCCATGCAATCACAATGTTCACTGTGGGCGGGAAGCCTAACCACTTGGCTACAGAGCCACCTGTAAAAATAATAAGCAAAGCTGCTGTTTAAACATCAACTCTGGTGATGAAATGGTTGCTGTAGTGCCTTGCAATCCAGATGGTACCTGAACCCACAATCCCTGGTTTAGGAGGGCAGTGTCCTATCCATTAGGCCACTGGGGATCTGGGGAGGTGAGGCCTGAACTCACAAGGTTTGCAGTGCTCAACAGATACTGTTTAATAAGCACTGTGTGCCGACCAACTGCGCCACTGTAGTCTTGCTTATTGCAAAATAGATTTTATGTCAGCATATTATATATATATATATACACACACATATACAACAATGTATATTCACACATACTCAGACCTTATAAATATATATATTTCATATATGCATACATACACATATATATTATATACCCATATACATATATCCAGATATATCCTGATTCAGAGGTATGATAATTCTTAGAAGTCTGAAACTAAATGTGACCACTCACAGGCTTAAAAACCTGAGAAGTCTGCTGTTTAACCGCAGCTTAGTTAATGAATCTCGTATCCAGTGTGGCGTGGCTGTAGATTTAAAAATACCTACAGCACCTTGTATTCCCAAGTGGCTAACCAGGCCCAACACTGCTTAGCTTCTAAGATCAGACGAGATCGGGCGTATCCAATTGTGGTGTGGCTAAGTGAATTAAGCAAAGCTGCTGCAGGTGAGCCTGAAATCACTATGCTTGCAGTGCTCCACAGATACTGTTTTATAATCACCATGTGCTGACCAATTGTATAACACATCTTACTTTACAACAGTGAACAGAGCCAGTATTTGGCTGACTACAGCCATGATTCAGATTTGCAGTCTTTGGTTAATATCATTATAAACAGTTATGATAAAAATAATAGTAAGAGAAGTGAGTGTAGATCCATGAAATACACTGTTACAGACATGGTAGGGAAACTGCTTTTTAGTCTTTGCTGGTGTCTTACTCATTATGCAGACAGACAATACAAAATACAACTTGCGCGACTCAGTAAATAGCACTAAGGTGTCTCTATAAATATATATCTGGCCAAGTGCAGTGCACGCCAGCAATATGCCTGATCCCAAATTCCCCTTAACACCCCTGCGCCTTCAATGAAGGAGAGATGTAATACAGGAAATTCTGGAAATACAACAGGAAAAACAACAGGAAGCATGGTTAAATATGTCCTCATGCTCACAGTATAACACAAAGTGCAGACTTATAATTATGTAAGCAGATTTAATAAACATACTATGTTGCATTCAAACCTGCACATATAACTTGTATCCTGTTTAACAAAGACTTAATAGCCTATTGTAACACATATGCAGCGCTGCTGTATTCTAGTAAACATACTTTCTTTTATCAACAAGAGTTGAACATGAGACTTTATCCAGTGACCCTGACATTTCTGTGTGCAGGGAACATCACTGTGGCAGCAAAGTTACTCACTAGGCTATGGAGCCTGCCTTTTACAAAAACGCTCATTTGTGTGCCCCTACCCCCCCCCCCCCCCCCCCCCCGTGCTCCGTGTACCATTCTCTATACACGGAGCCGGGCTATGGTGGAGAGGGAGCCGGAAGCGGCATCGAGGGCCGGGGAGCGCGCTGCATAGAGCCGTGGAGCGGCCTATGCATAAATCAACATGGCCGGCGCGGCTCAGAGCGGCGGGGGACACAGCATAAACAGCGGCGGCGGGCGGCTGAAGGCAGCGGCTGGCGGCCACACACACACAGTATCCCACACAGCGGGGCGGCAGCGTGAGCTGACCGCCCCGTTCAACATACCTGGACCCTGTGGTGAGGGCTATGACGGGGCTTCTCTGTAAGTTCCGTCCAGCCTTTACTGCAGGTTTTAGTCCTGCATGTGGTAGTGAGGGAGCTCTTTCAGAGAGGACCGACACCCACAGCTGCTTCAGCAGCTTCCACTATCCCGGACCCTCGCCTTTCTGGAAGGGGAGAAGGGAGGTGGAACATTGAAAAATCTAAAATAAATCCAATAATTGTGGAAAAACTCCACAGGCCTAGTTGCTCGGTGAGCACCGAAATAACACTGAGGTACTCTGGGATATGGAGGGGGGAAGTACTCTCAAATTTTAATTTATTCAGTGCCTAGTTCCTGTGGAACCGTCCATATCCCTAGAGTACTCCAGTGACCCCTAGTGGATGAAAAAGAAAGCAATGTTATTGAAGTATTTGTTTACCTATTGCCCCCATAACCAAAGCCAGGGGGTGCAGAGAAGAGACCTGGGAGGGGGGACTCCATTTTATTTCAAGCACTGGGGATGATCAGTTTGGGGCTGGTTGTTTTTATGGCAGGGTAACCACATAATGTGTCCACCTGCTACAGTGTCAGCCCCCCGGCTGGATCAGTCTGGTGCTTGTTATTGGAAAATAGGGGGAACTGCATGCTGGGTTTTTTTCCACCTATTTCCCATTACCAGCCTAGACTCAGAGGTCCGGGGCTGGTTATGGATATTGATCATTTTTCTCTAATTTTAAGCATTCATTCCCATTTGCAGCTTAAAATGGACTATAGTGCAGAACCAGTCTTTGAGGATGAAATGTAGACAGAAGATAATGTTTAGGTGGTGATAAACTGACAGTAATGCATGCAAATGAATATGGGCATTGAAAATATTAAGGTAAAGACAATTATTAATGTAAACCTGTTGAACCTATACTACAAGAGCAAGAAACATCTGTGATGCTTCGGGTGTGGATCATTGGGTCGACCAGAATAAGCTCGATAGTCAATAGGTTGATCCCACACGGTCGACATGCAATAGGTCGACAGGATCAATAGTAAAAGGTAGACACTTGAAACGGCCTACACACAAAAGGTCACCACTATTTATGTTTGTCATTTTCTATGTTAAACCACATGTGACCCCAATTAGTGTACCACTTCATTCACCACACATCGGGCAAGGTGCCTCGCTCCACTACCACTGTGCTCGGCACAAGTTACTATTCCCAATCCAAGTCCATGTGGATGATAAATGCTGAAAAAGTTCAAAAAAACAAACAAACGTCGATATGTGTAGACCATTGTCATGTCGACCATTTGAACCTGTTGACCTTTTGACCATTTGTACCTGTCGACTTAATGCTTGACAACCATATGGGGTCCACCTACAGTATCACCCGGAACACAATGCTTCTAGGATGTTAGTGCTTGTGTATATCTAATAAATATTTGGAAAACTTTGGCCATTCTAACAGAAAGAAAAGTTATCTTGCAGAAAAATGTATGACATTCAACAAAATGTGACAAAAACTTCCTCTCAGGTAAAGAAATCTAACAACACTGTTAAAAATGGAATCTTAAAAGGCATGAGGATACATTCCTGACACATCATTTCTTTATATTCTAGGTTTTCATTTAAATGTAAATATCATCTATAACTATATCGTACGACATAAAAGTAATGTATTGTCAACATATTCATGGATACAATATTTCAACACAAACATTTATTTTTAAGGTGGGTAAAACTTACATCAGAGCACTTTTTAGTTGCCAATGGGGGTCATTCAGAGTTGATCGCACGTAGCAACTTTTTGCTGCTCGTGCGATCAACCTGACGTCGCCTATGGGGGAATGTATTTTAGCATAGCAGGGCTGCGAACGCTTGTGCAGCCCTGCTATGCTAAAAAAGTTTCAAGTAAAACAAGACCAGGGCTGCAGTTACTCACCCAGTGCGACGGATCCAGCGATGAAGGTCCCGGTCCTGATGTTCGACATCCGCCCTCCAAATACCTCGACACGCCTGCGTTGGATCACCACGCCTGGAAACAGGCGAGTATCTGCCCCGGAACGCCTCCCGCCTGTCCGTCTTCTTGCAATCGCCGCTGCGATCACATTTCTCGCTGGTGGCGTCATTGCCCGGCGATGATCATCACCAGGCAACGACACGCATGCACAATGCATCCACCGAGCATGCCCATTTCCGACCCCTTTGCACCGCAGCGAAGAACCGCTGCGTGCGAACGGGTCGGTATGACCCCCAATATTCCTTGTCAATAGCCATGTATCCAAATATGAAGTGGACTGGAGGAGAACAACCTGTATCCCATCAGATTATTGGAATGTGCACCATACCACAGTTCAGGAAACTAATAGGTTGATCTTGTGACCTTTGGAGGGCAGAGTTGCATGTGAAAGGAACAATGTAATGATATGGGGGAAGAAATTGAGGTAAGCAAGAAGCTACAGTCTAAGGGGGTAATTCAGAGTTGATCACAGCAGCAAATTTGTTAGCAGTTGGGCAAAACCATGGGGGTAATTCTGAGTTGATCGCAGCAGGAACTTTGTTAGCAGTTGGGCAAAACCATGTGCACTGCAGGGGAGGCAGATATAACATGTGCAGAGTGAGATAGATTTGGGTGTGGTGAGTTCAATCTGCAATCTAAATTGCAGTGTAAAAATAAAGCAGACAGTATTTACTTTGCACAGAAACATAATAACCCACCCAGATTTAACTCTCTCTGCAAATGTTATATCTGCCACACCTGCACTGCACATGGTTTTGCCCAACTGCTAACAAATTTGCTGCTGCGATCAACTCTGAATTATCCCAATAAGAGTTTGAAATCTGAAGGAGTGGAGACCCCAACACCACACACTTGGTTTATTAAACTGGGGTGTGTTCGTATTTCAGGAAAACTGAACTGCACGTGTCTAATATTATATACAGTGCATCCGGATAGAGTTCACAGCGCTTCACTTTTTCCACATTTTGTTATGTTACAGCCTTATTCTAAAATGGAATAAATTCATTTTTTTCCCTCAAAATTCTACACACAATACCCCATAACGACAATGTGAAAAAAAATTCTAGATTTTTGCAAATTTATTAAAAATAAAAAACTAAGAAAATCACATCTACATAAGTATTCACAGCCTTTGCTCAATACTTTGTTGATGCACCTTTGGCAGTAATTACAACCTCAAGTCTTTTTGAATATGATGCCACGAACTTGGCACACCTATTTTTGGGCAGTTTCGCCCATTCCTCTTTGCAGCACCTCTCAAGCTCCATCAGGTTGGATGGGAAGCGTCGGTGCGCGGCTATTTTCAGATCTATCCAGAGATGTTCAATCGTATTAAAGTCTGGGCTCTGGCTGGGCCACTCAAGGACATTCACAGAGTTGTGCTGAAGCCACACCTTTGATATCTTGGCTGTATGCTTAGGAAATCCAAGGAAAAGCACTGCGCTGAGGATATAGGTATATATAAAAAAATATATATGGTATATTACTATCAGTGTAATAGGTTGAACAAATATAAGGCTAGGAGACCTCTGCTTTGTATAAATGCAATGGGTTTATTAAAATACACATACATATAACATATCTCTAGCTAGTTTAAAAATGACAGCTACAACATAAATTTCAGATACTGAAATAGCTTGTAGATAAAACCTGAGTGGAACCAATATATCAACCACTCTATAGTTGTTGCTAATGCTGGAAGTTTGCTACAATCCAAAAAATAAAGAAACTTTTACGTATCCATGGGCTTTATACTGAAAAAAGTCCCTGCTGTTTTATGATAGAAACAGAGCCAGTGTCCCGGCTATATATCTGCCGAGTACCTAGAAAACCCCCTGGCAGCGGATCCATCGGAGAGCTTGGGCAGGGTTTCCTCCTCCTTACACGGCTGCCGAGAAGAAGCTGGCTGTGTGGCTGCTGGCTTCCTGTAGGGGGAGCAGCAGCGTCACCGCACAGCTCCTCTAAGGCAAATCAGAAGTGAAAGTGAACGTGGAACTTTGAAACCGTTACAGAGCTGGGAGAGGCTGTGGTTGTCACCAGTATTCCCAGTGACTCTGCAGCAGCCAGGTGGGTGTTACATATTTTTTGGGGGGTGAAGGAAGGCCAGTAATGTCAGTGGAGTTACATGATGTCCCAATTACAGCAGCAGTTTGTGTGAATTGTTTGAATAACATGTGTAAGGGGAAGAGGGGGGGTGTCCTGCGGAGTTTTATGTTAATGGCATGTACGTATGCTGTGTGCATGCATACTCTGTGTGTGTATGCTTTGTGCATGTATATTGTGTGTGTGTGTGTGTGTGTGTGTGCATATATATATATTATATATATATATATATATATATACACATACACACACACATACATACATACATACATACATACATACATATACTGAACCCCCCCCCCCCCCATGAAAATCCTACGTTTGCCACTGTATATGGTATGCTAGGTGAGCGTGTTCAGCCTTACCCTCACTGAGCGGTACAAGTTAGTCTCTGTTGACAAAAACAAGGTCCCCGTTAAGGTGCGACCTCAGTCTCCCTCCAAATGCTGCTAGTGCTAGCGTCTCTCCCGCTAACAGCGGCGGTAATCACTGGACGCTCCGTGGGCTCCCTTCTTACTCCGGTGGTGAGCAGACTGGGGGGAGGAGATGATGAATAAGTATAATTACCGCTGCGGGTAGCTTTCCACAATCACCGTATCAGTCACATAATCAGCGTTTCTTTGTATAGCCCACGACACATCCAATGCAGATTTTGCAGGTGAATTAGATGGCTGTCAACGCGTTCCGTCCCACAATGCACCGGGACTTTCTTAAGATTCAGGGTCTTAGGGTCGTTGTCCTGCTGAAAGATGATCTGACGCCCCAGTCTGAGGTCAAGAGCGCTCTGGAGCAGGTTTTCATCAAGTATGTCTCTGTACATTGCTGCATTCATCTTTCCCTCTATCTAGACTAGTCTCCCAGTTCCTGCAGCTGAAAAACATCCCCACAGCATGATGCTGCCACCACCATGCTTCACTGTAGGGATGGTATTGGCCTGGTGATGAGTGGTGCCTGGTTTCCTCCAAACATGATACCTGGCATTCACGCCAAAGAGTTCAATCTTTGTCTCATCAGACAGAGAATTTTGTTTCACACGCTCTCAGAGTCCTTCTGGTGCATTTTAGCAAACTCCAGGTGTGCTGCCATGGGCTTTTTACTAAGTAGTGTCTTCCGCCTGGCCACTCTACCATACAGGCCTGATTGATGGATAGCTGCAGAGATGGTTGTCCTTCTGGAAGGTTTGTCCTCTCTCCACTGAGGAATGCTGTAGCTCTAACAGAGTGACCATCAGGTTTTTGGTCACCTCCCTGACTAGGGCCCTTCTCCCCGATCGCTCAGTTTAGGCTGCTGGCCAGCTCTAGGAAGAGTCCTGGTGGTTCCGAACTTCTTCCACTTACAGATGATGGAGGCCACTGTGCTTATTGGGACCTTCAAAGCAGCAGATATTTTTCTGTACCCTTCTCCAGATTTGTGCGTCGAGACAATCCTGTCTCGGAGGTGTACAGGAAACTCCCTTGACTTAATGCTTGACAGTGCATGTCTGAGCACAAACCAAGTGTGGGACCTTATATAGACAGGTGTGTACCTTTCCAAATAATGTCCAATCAACTGAATTTACCACAGGTGGACTCCAATTAAGCTGTAGGAACATCTCAAGGATGATCAGTGGAAACAGTATGCACCTGAGCTCAATTTTGAGTTTACCAGCAAAGGCTGTGAATACTTATGAACATGCAATTTCTTAGTTTTTTATTTTTAATAAATTTGCAAAAATCTCAAAAAAAAGTTTTTTCACGTTGTCATTATGGGGTATTGTGTGTAGAATGTTGAGGCAAAAAATGAATTTATTCCATTTTGGAATAAGACTGTAACATAACACAATGTGGAAAAAGTGAAGCGCTGTGAATACTTTCCAGATGCACTGTGTACAAAATATTAGATAGATAGATAGATAGATTTATCTATCTATCTGATTGCATACTTCTCAACATGTAAATCCATAGTAACAGTGACTTTGGCTAATCAGCATGAGTATATACTATATATACACACTATACAATGTAGTCCAGGCCTGGCCAACCTGTGGCTCTCCAGCTGTTGTAAAACTACAAGTCCCATCATGCTTTGCCACAGTTTTGCTATTAGGGAATGCTAAAACTGTGGCAGGGCATGCTGGGATGTGTAGTTTCACTACATCTGGAGAGCCACAGGTTGGCCAGGCCTGATGTAGTCAAATATATATACTGTGACTAGTGATGTGCACCGGAAATTTTTCGGGTTTTGTGTTTTGGTTTTGGATTCGGTTCCGCGGCCGTGTTTTGGATTCGGACGCGTTTTGGCAAAAGCTCCCTGAAAATTTTTTGTCGGATTCGGGTGTGTTTTGGATTCGGGTGTTTTTTTACAAAAAACCCTCAAAAACAGCTTAAATCATAGAATTTGGGGGTCATTTTGATCCCATAGTATTATTAACCTCAATAACCATAATTTACACTCATTTTCAGTCTATTCTGAACACCTCACACCTCACAATATTATTTTTAGTCCTAAAATTTGCACCGAGGTCGCTGGATGACTAAGCTAAGCGACCCAAGTGGCCGACACAAACACCTGGCCCATCTAGGAGTGGCACTGCAGTTTTCTAACGAGAGGATGAGTGCTTCCATCCTCATGTGAATCTGAACCACTAGCCATGAACATAGGCCAGGGCCTCAGCCGTTCCTTGCCACTCCGTGTCGTAGATGACATATTGGCAAGTTTACGCTTCTCCTCAGATGCTTTTAATTTTGATTTTTGGGTCATTTTACTGAACTTTTGTTTTTTGGATTTTACATGCTCTCTACTATGACATTGGGCATCGGCCTTGGCAGACGACGTTGATGGCATTTCATCGTCTCGGCCATGACTAGTGGCAGCAGCTTCAGCACGAGGTGGAAGTGATTCTTTCCCTATTTTACCCTCCACATTTCTCTAACGTCCTAGTGGATGCTGGGAACTCCGTAAGGACCATGGGGAATAGCGGGCTCCGAAGGAGGCTGGGCACTCTAGAAAGATTTAGGACTACCTGGTGTGCACTGGCTCCTCCCACTATGACCCTCCTCCAAGCCTCAGTTAGATTTCGTGCCCGGCCGAGGTTGGATGCACACTAGGGGCTCTCCTGAGCCCTTAGAAAGAAAGTATAATTTTAGGTTTTTTATTTTCAGTGAGACCTGCTGGCAACAGGCTCACTGCAGCGAGGGACTAAGGGGAGAAGAAGCGAACTTTCCTGCTTGCAGCCGGATTGGGCTTCTTAGACTACTGGACACCATTAGCTCCAGAGGGATCGACCGCAGGCCCAGTCCTTGGTGTTCGGTCCCGGAGCCGCGCCGCCGTCCCCCTTACAGAGCCAGAAGCAAGAAGAGGTCCGGAAAATCGGCGGCAGAAGACATCAGTCTTCACCAAGGTAGCGCACAGCACTGCAGCTGTGCGCCATTGCTCCTCATGCACACTTCATACTCCGGTCACTGAGGGTGCAGGGCGCTTAGGGGGGGGCGCCCTGAGCTGCAATAAAAACACCTTGGCTGGCAAAAATACCACAATATATAGCCCTAGAGGCTATATATGTGGTAAATTCCCCTGCCAGAATCCAGAAAAAAGCGGGAGAATAGGCCGCGAAAAAGGGGCGGAGCTATCTCGCTCAGACACACTGGCGCCATTTCTCCTTCACAGATCCGCTGGAAGGAAGCTCCCTGGCTCTCCCCTGCAGTCTACACTTCAGAACAGGGTAAAAACAGAGAGGGGGGGTACTAAATTTGGGCGCAATACATATATAATATAAAAAGCAGCTATAGGGGACAAAAGGGCTTTTGTGGGTCCTGTCCTCATTCGGAGCATTCCTTGTGTGTGTGCGGTGTGTCGGTACGGCTGTGTCGACATGTTTGATGAGGATAATGATGTGGAGGCGGAGCAGATGCCTTTAGAAGGGATGTCACCCCCTGCGGGGCAGACACCTGAGTGGATGGGCTTATGGAAAGTAATGAGTGCACGTATAGACTCCTTATATAAGAAAATCGACGACATGCCAAATGTGGGGCAGCCGACTTCTCAGCTCGTGCCTGCCCAGGCGTCGCATGGGTCGTCAGGGGCTCTAAAACGCCCGCTACCTCAAGCAGACCCAGATGTCGACACGGATACTGACACCAGTGTCGACGACGATGAGTCAAACCTGATGCCCACTAAGGCCATTCACTGTATGATTGAGGCAATGAAAGAGGTGTTAAACATTTCTGATATAACTACTGGTACCACTAAAAAGGGTATTATGTTTGGAGAGAAAAAACTACCCGTAGTTTTTCCCCCATCAGATGAATTAAATGAAGTGTGTGAAGAAGCGTGGGTTTTCCCTGATAAAAAATTGGTAATTCCTAAGAAGGTACTAATGGCGTTCCCTTTCCCGCCAGAGGATAGGTCACGTTGGGAAACACCCCCTAGAGTGGATAAAGCGCTCACACGTTTGTCTAAAAAGGTGGCACTACCGTCTTCGGATACGGCCGCCCTCAAGGAACCTGCTGATAGAAAGCAGGAGGCGATCCTGAAGTCTGTATATACACACACAGGCATTATACTTAGGCCAGCTATTGCGTCAGCTTGGATGTGCAGTGCTGCCGCTGCGTGGTCAGATAAACTGTCAGAAAATATTGACACATTAGACAGAGACACGATCCTGTTAACCATAGACCATATAAAAGACTCAGTCTTATATATGAGAGATGCACAAAGGGAAATCTGCCGATTGGCATCTAAAGTAAGTGCATTGTCCATTTCTGCTAGGAGAGGCTTATGGACTCGCCAGTGGACAGGAGATGCAGATTCAAAAAAGCACATGGAAGTGTTACCATATAAGGGTGAGGAATTATTTGGGGATGGTCTCTCGGACCTAGTTTCCACAGCAACGTCTGGGAAGTCAGCATTTTTACCCCATGTCCCCTCACAGCCTAAGAAGGCGCCTTTCGGACCCAGAAAAACAGGCGTGGAAAAGGCGGGTCCTTTCTGTCCAGAGGCAGAGGTAGGGGAAAAAGACTGCAACAAACAGCAGGTTCCCAGGAGCAAAAGTCCTCCCCCGCTTCTTCTTCCAAGTCCGCCGCATGACGGTGGGGCTCCACAGGCGGAGCCAGGTACGGTGGGGGGCCGCCTCAAGAATTTCAGCGATCAGTGGGCTCGCTCACAGGTGGATCCCTGGATCCTTCAAATAGTATCTCAGGGGTACAAACTGGAATTCGAGGCGTCTCCACCCCACCGGTTCCTAAAATCTGCCTTGCCGATTGCTCCCTCAGACAGGGAGGCGGTGCTAGCGGCAATTCACAAGCTGTATTCCCAGCAGGTGATAATCAAGGTACCCCTACTTCAACAAGGCCGGGGTTACTATTCCACACTATTTGTGGTACCGAAACCGGACGGTTCGGTGAGACCCATTTTAAATTTGAAATCCTTGAACACATACATAAAAAAATTCAAGTTCAAGATGGAATCGCTCAGGGCGGTTATTGCGAGCCTGGACGAGGGGGATTACATGGTATCCTTGGACATCAAGGATGCTTACTTGCATGTCCCCATTTACCATCCTCACCAGGAGTACCTCAGATTTGTGGTACAGGATTGCCATTACCAATTCCAGACGCTGCCGTTTGGACTGTCCACGGCACCGAGGGTATTTACCAAGGTGATGGTGGAAATGATGATACTCCTTCGAAAAAAGGGAGTTTTAATTATCCCGTACTTGGACGATCTCCTAATAAAAGCGAGGTCCAAGGAACAGTTGTTGGTGGGAGTAGCACTATCTCAGGAGGTGCTGCACCAGCACGGCTGGATTCTGAATATCCCAAAGTCACAGCTGGTTCCGACGACACGACTACTGTTCCTGGGTATGATTCTGGATACAGTCCAGAAAAAAGTGTTTCTCCCGGAGGAGAAAGCCAGGGAGTTGTCATCTCTAGTCAGAGACCTCCTGAAACCAAAACAGGTATCAGTGCATCGCTGCACGCGGGTCCTGGGAAAGATGGTGGCTTCTTACGAAGCAATTCCCTTCGGCAGGTTCCATGCCAGAATCTTTCAGTGGGACCTGTTGGACCAGTGGTCCGGATCGCATCTTCAGATGCATCGCTTGATAACCCTGTCTCCAAGAACCAGGGTGTCGCTACTGTGGTGGCTGCAGAGTGCCCATCTTCTAGAGGGCCGCAGGTTCGGCATACAGGACTGGGTCCTGGTGACCACGGATGCCAGCCTTCGAGGCTGGGGGGCAGTCACACAGGGAAGAAACTTCCAAGGACTATGGTCGAGTCAGGAGACTTCCCTTCACATAAATATTCTGGAACTAAGGGCCATCTACAATGCCCTAAGTCAAGCAAAATCCCTGCTCCTACACCAGCCGGTGCTGATCCAGTCAGACAACATCACGGCAGTCGCCCATGTAAATCGACAGGGCGGCACAAGAAGCAGGATGGCGATGGCGGAAGCCACAAGAATTCTCCGATGGGCGGAGAATCATGTACTAGCACTGTCAGCAGTGTTCATTCCGGGAGTGGACAACTGGGAAGCAGACTTCCTCAGCAGACACGACCTCCACCCGGGAGAGTGGGGACTTCATCCAGAAGTCTTCCAGATGCTGGTAAACCGTTGGGAAAAACCACAGGTGGACATGAATGCGTCCCGCCTCAACAAAAAGTTAAAAAGATATTGCGCCAGGTCAAGGGACCCTCAGGCGATAGCTGTGGACGCTCTAGTGACACCGTGGGTGTACCAGTCGGTTTATGTGTTCCCTCCTCTGCCTCTCATACCAAAGGTATTGAGAATAATAAGAAAGCGAGGAGTAAACACCATTCTCGTGGTTCCGGATTGGCCAAGACGAGCGTGGTACCCGGAACTTCAAGAGATGCTCTCAGAGGACCCGTGGCCTCTACCGCTCAGACAGGACCTGCTACAACAGGGGCCCTGTCTGTTCCAAGACTTACCGCGGCTGCGTTTGACGGCATGGCGGTTGAACACCGGATCCTAAAGGAAAAGGGTATTCCGGAAGAAGTCATTCCTACGCTTATTAAGGCCAGGAAAGATGTTACGGCAAAGCATTATCACCGCATATGGCGGAAATATGTTGCATGGTGCGAGGCCAAAAAGGCCCCAACAGAGGAATTTCAACTAGGTCGATTTCTGCATTTCCTGCAAGCAGGAGTGAATATGGGCCTAAAACTAGGCTCCATTAAAGTACAGATCTCGGCTCTGTCGATTTTCTTTCAAAAAGAACTAGCTTCAGTACCTGAAGTTCAGACATTTGTGAAAGGAGTGCTGCATATTCAGCCCCCATTTGTGCCTCCTGTGGCACCTTGGGATCTCAACGTGATGTTGAGTTTCTTAAAATCACATTGGTTTGAGCCACTAAAAACCGTGGATCTGAAATATCTCACGTGGAAAGTGGTCATGTTATTGGCCTTGGCTTCAGCCAGGCGAGTGTCAGAATTGGCGGCTTTATCATGTAAAAGCCCTTATCTGATTTTCCATATGGATAGGGCAGAATTGAGGATTCTTCCCCAGTTTCTCCCTAAGGTGGTGTCAGCGTTTCACCTGAACCAGCCTATTGTGGTGCCTGCGGCTACTAAGGATTTGGAGGACTCCAAGTTGCTAGACGTTGTCAGGGCCCTGAAAATATATGTTTCCAGGACGGCTGGAGTCAGAAAATCTGACTCGCTGTTTATCCTGTATGCACCCAACAAGCTGGGTGCTCCTGCTTCTAAGCAGTCTATTGCTCGCTGGATTTGTAGTACAATTCAGCTTGCACATTCTGTGGCAGGCATGCCACAGCCAAAATCTGTAAATGCCCATTCCACAAGGAAGGTGGGCTCATCTTGGGCGGCTGCCCGAGGCGTCTCAGCTTTACAACTTTGCCGAGCAGCTACTTGGTCAGGGGCAAACACATTTGCAAAATTCTACAAATTTGATACCCTGGCTGAGGAGGACCTGGAGTTCTCTCATTCGGTGCTACAGAGTCATCCGCACTCTCCCGCCCGTTTGGGAGCTTTGGTATAATCCCCATGGTCCTTACGGAGTTCCCAGCATCCACTAGGACGTTAGAGAAAATAAGAATTTACTCACCGGTAATTCTATTTCTCGTAGTCCGTAGTGGATGCTGGGCGCCCATCCCAAGTGCGGATTGTCTGCAATACTTGTAAATAGTTATTGTTAACTAAAGGGTTATTGTTGAGCCATCTGTTGAGAGGCTCAGTTGTTTTTCATACTGTCAAACTGGATATAGTATCACGAGTTGTACGGTGTGATTGGTGTGGCTGGTAAGAGTCTTACCCGGGATTCTAAATCCTTCCTTATTATGTCTGCTCGTCCGGGCACGGTGTCCTAACTGAGGCTTGGAGGAGGGTCATAGTGGGAGGAGCCAGTGCACACCAGGTAGTCCTAAATCTTTCTAGAGTGCCCAGCCTCCTTCGGAGCCCGCTATTCCCCATGGTCCTTACGGAGTTCCCAGCATCCACTACGGACTACGAGAAATAGAATTACCGGTGAGTAAATTCTTATTTTTTGTTCTCCATTTTTTAATGTGTGGAATTATATGCCAGTATCAATAGCAATGGCCTACTACTATATATACTGCGCACAACTGAAATGCACCACAGGTATGGATGGATAGTATGCTTGACGACACAGAGGTAGGTAGAGCAGTGGCCTACTGTACCGTACTGCTATATACTATATACTGGTGGTCAGCAAACTGTGCAAAACTGAAATGCACCACAGGTATGGATGGATAGTATACTTGACGACACAGAGGTAGGTAGAGCAGTGGCCTTCTGTACCGTACTGCTATATATTATATACAGGTGGTCAGCAAACTGTGCAAAACTGAAATGCACCACAGGTATGGATGGATAGTATACTTGACGACACAGAGGTAGGTAAAGCAGTGGCCTACTGTACCGTACTGCTATATACTGTATACTGGTGGTCAGCAAACTGTGCAAAACTGAAATGCACCACAGGTATGGATGGATAGTATAATTGACGACACAGAGGTAGGTAGAGCAGTGGCCTTCTGTACCGTACTGCTATATATTATATACTGGTGGTCAGCAAAATTATGCACTGTACTCCTACTATATACTACAATGCAGCACAGATATGGAGCGTTTTTCAGGCAGAGAACGTATAATACTGGTGGTCACTGGTCAGCAAAACTCTGCACTGTACTCCTCCTATATAATACTGCTGGTCCCCAGTCCCCACAATAAAGCAGTGTGAGCACAGATATATGCAGCACACTGAGCACAGATATGGAGCGTTTTTCAGGCAGAGAACGTATAATACTGGTGGTCACTGGTCAGCAAAACTCTGCACTGTACTCCTCCTATATAATACTGCTGGTCCCCAGTCCCCACAATAAAGCAGTGAGCACAGATATTTGCAGCCACCTGAATAAAACTGAGAGGACGCCAGCCACGTCCTCTCACTATCATTTCCAATGCACGAGTGAAAAATGGCGGCGACGTGCGGCTCCTTATATAGAATACGAATCTTGCGAGAATCTGACAGCGGGATGATGACGTTCGGGCGCGCTCGGGTCAACCGAGCAAGGCGGGAAGATTCGAATCTGCCTCGGAACCGTGTAAAATGGGTGAAGTTCGGGGGGGTTCGGATTCCGACGAACCGAACCCGCTCATCACTAATTGTGACAAGATCACTGGAATAGTGGAAAGGCAAGTATATTTGCCCTAGGATTCTTACCTATGTGTTTTAAAATCACAAGAAAATGGTGTTGGTTCTATGGAGAGAATTTCGGAAGAACCAGATTAGGGTCCTGGGGTTGGATGTGGGAAGAGAGGGCAGGTTCTCCATCCATGTAAGGACTTTGGGTTATTAGGTGTAGGTGTGTATTAACAGGCTTTCAGCCTGATCATCTGGCTCTCACACTGCTTGAGGAAAAGAAGAGACTATGGCATCTCTGTGAGAAACCTGCTCTTGAAATCCAGTGAGCTGCACCTGATAAAAACTTCTTGGATTGTTTTTTTTTAGTGAGTTAGGAATTCTCTTGTGTATAGTTAGTGTCAGACAGCAAGATATTTATTTTGATGTTTGTTGTACAATAAAAATGGTTGAGGCCATTTACACCAAACCTACAAACTAGTGTGATCTCTCAGCTGCTGCATTCTGCCAACTACCCAGGGGGAGATGGTACCAGTTCCACAGACCCTGTTACTATATATATATATATACACACACACACACACACACATATATATATATATATATATATACACACACACACACACACACATACACACTGGATATACTCAAAATATATATTATACACACACATTTACATGCAGTGGTCAAAGTGAGGCTGTAGGCAGTAGTATGGTATACCCCCACTTCAATACGGTAATTAGAAGCAGAGTTTCCTCTGTCTGTGTCAATCATGGTCCACCAGCAGAAGAAGGGGAGAAAACCAACAAGAGTGTATGGCAGGAGAATACACAAGGTGGGCACCAGAGTCGAGAACTGATGCCTGCCAGCAGCTTAGTTACAGAGTGCCTGCCTCCGGACCTCCTCCTCTGTATTCTGGTCATGGTGCCCTGGAGGAGGGGGGGTGGGACTGTCATAGTTGGAAGACGTAATGACGGTAAAACAGGCTGTGCTGTATCCAAAGGGGGGTGGGGGAGAGAGAGAGAGAGAAGTGTCTCAGAACAAGGAGTGAGAGAGGGATGGAGAGAATAAGAGGTGCAATCGGTGAGAGGGTAACAGACCTTGAGAGAGTAGCAGGGGGTGAGAGAGGGATGGAGAGAGTAAGAGGTGCATGGCTGAGTGATGGAAGCAGTGAGACATGCAGTGGTTGAGAGTGGGATGGCAGTGGTGAAAGGACCAGGGGGCGAGAGAGGGAGAGTGAGAGGTGCAGGGGCCGGGAGGTGGAAACAGGGAGTGAGTAATATAGGTGGTGAAAAAAAGAGATGTTGAGAGAGAGAGAGAGGTGCTGGGGCTAAGAGGTGGAAGCAGGGAGTGAGACATGCAGTAGGTGAGTGGTTATCAGCCCTGAGAGGGTAACAGGGAGTGAGAGGACCAGAGGGTGAGACAGGGATGGAAGGAGTGAGAGGTACAGGGAGTGAGGGAAGCAGGGAGTGACTAATGCATTGGGCGAGAGGGAAACCGGTCCTGAGAGTGTAGCAGAGAGTGAGCGAGGGATGGAAGGAGTGAGAAGTGCAAGGAATCAATAAAGGAGAGACAGAGCCATGTGATGAGAAACAAAAGAGCAAATAGGGAGTTACCTGGCATGAAGATACAGAAACATGAGGAGAGTAACAGTCCAAAGAAACAGGTAAGGGAAAGAAGAAGGGACACATGAAAAATAGCGAGGTGAACAAACACAGGGTAGATATTAGAGACATATACCGTAGGCATATTTGAGACACTGAGGGAAGATGTTTTATGTATACTACATTATACTAAAAAGCATCTAAAATTAATCTTGTATTTATAAAATACTTAAAGCTTCGGGGTGCCCAAGCTCCCACCCCCCCTCCCACGCCCGATGGTTATATTTGAATTTCCATACCCCCACCTCTAAATTTCCACTTTGAGCATGGTATACACACATATATATTTATTAGAGATGGTCAGTTCAGATTCCCTGAAATATGAATACACCTGAACTTAGGGGTTCTAAGTCAAATTGGCTCCCAGTTTAGAATCACTTTGGGGTTCCAAGTGGAAAAAAATCCTGTGTCAGGTCTGTTGTCAGTTCGGAACTCGGATTTAAAAAAAAAAAACTTTGGTTTTGGATTGAATGTAACAAGTCCAAATGACATGATTTTATTGATTTATTGTACTGGGTCCTGCACTCACATCATTTAATGGGTCAATCATTGGGGTGCTTCTTTAGGGATTTCCAGAGGGGGCAGTCCCATAGATATATATTGCAATCTACTATTTGTAGGGGGGGAAACTCTCCCAAAAAAATTTTTAAATATACATTTCTTGTGGACTTTATTTGTATGCCTTTATGCAAACATTTTAATTCCGGCATTGAATCTTTATCAAGGCCCATCATCATATTGTACCGGTTTCCCTGGAGGAATCGAAACAGTGGCATAAAGGCATGTATATAAAGTCACCAGAAACTTATATTTTTATTAAATCTGGAGAGTGATTTTTATTCTCTACAAATAGATTTTATATATATATATATATATATATATATATATATATATATATATATAGATAGATATATAGATAGATAGATATATACATACATACATACATACATACATACTGCTCAAAAAAATAAAGGGAACACTTAAACCACACAATGTAACTCCAAGCCAATCACACTTCTGTGAAATCAAACTGTCCACTTAGGAAGCAACACTGATTGACAATCAATTTCACATGCTGTTGTGCAAATGGAATAGACAACAGGTGGAAATTATAGCCAATTAGCAAGACACCCCCAATAAAGGAGTTGTTCTGCAGGTGGTGACCACAGACCACTTCTCAGCTCCTATGCTTTCTGAATGATGTTTTGGTCACTTTTGAAAGCTGGCGGTGCTTTCACTCTAGTGGTAGCATGAGACGGAGTCTACAACCCACACAAGTGGCTCAGGTAGTGCAGCTCATCCAGGATGGCACATCAATGCGAGCTGTGGCAAGAAGGTTTGCTGTGTCTGTCAGCGTAGTGTCCAGAGCATGAAGGCGCTACCAGGAGACAGGCCAGTACATCAGGAGACGTGGAGGAGGCCGTAGGAGGGCAACAACCCAGCAGCAGGACCACTACCTCCGCCTTTGTGCAAGGAGGAACAGGAGGAGCACTGCCAGAGCCCAGCAAAATTACCTTCAGTAAGCCACAAATGTGCATGTGTCTACTCAAACGATCAGAAACAGACTCCATGAGGGTGGTATGAGGGCCCGACGTCCACAGGTGGGGGTTGTGCTTACAGCCCAACACCGTGCAGGACATTTGGCATTTGCCAGAGAACACCAAGATTGGCAAATTCGCCACTGGCGCCCTGTGCTTTTCACAGATGAAAGCAGGTTCTCACTGAGCACATGTGACAGACGTGACAGAGTCTGGAGACGCCAAGGAGAACGTTCTGCTGCCTGCAACATCCTCCAGCATGACCGGTTTGGCAGTGGGTCAGTAATGGTGTGGGGTGGCATTTCTTTGGGGGGCCGCACAGCCCTCTATGTGCTGCCAGAGGTAGCCCGACTGCCATTAGGTACCGAGATGAGATCCTCAGACCCCTTGTGAGACCATATGCTGGTGCGGTTGGCCCTGGGTTCCTCCTAATGCAAGACAATGCTAGACCTCATGTGGCTGGAGTGTGTCAGCAGTTCCTGCAAGACTAAGGCATTGATGCTATGAACTGGCCCGCCCATTCCCCAGACCTGAATCCAATTGAGCACATCTGGGACATCATGTCTCGCTCCATCCACCAATGCCACGTTGCACCACAGACTGTCCAGGAGTTGGCGGATGCTTTAGTCCAGGTCTGGGAGGAGATCCCTCAGGAGACCATCCGCCACCTCATCAAGAGCATGCCCAGGCGTTGTAGGAAGGTCATACAGGCACGTAGAGGCCACACACACTACTGAGCCTCATTTGACTTGTTTTAAGGACATTACATCAAAGTTGAATCAGTGTGTTTTTCCACTTTAAATTTTGAGTGTGACTCCAAATCCAGACCTCCATGGGTTAATAAATTTGATTCCCATTGATAATTTGTGTGTGATTTTGTTGTCAGCACATTCAACTATGTAAAGAACAAAGTATTTAATAAGAATATTTCATTCATTCAGATCTAGGATGTGTTATTTTAGTGTTCCCTTTATTTTTTTGAGCAGTGTATGTGTATATATACAAAATGCTGAACAATTTAAATGCAATTCCCCGCCCCCAACACCAATCAGTGTTACTACATACTTTCCGGTCAAACACAGGTACACAGTAATTAATAAAATAAAAAACAATACAAAAAATATCATATAACCAGCAGCATGTTATAAGAGAAACTTAAATAATAAAGACAATATAACCAATGCAATAATGTAACAGTATCCAATGTAACCACCTGCAGAGGCAGGTATGTATAGCATATAACCAAGTAACAAACGAAAGACTGTCAAAAAAGGATACAAAGTAATACAGCACAGACACAATACATTATAAAAAACAATGTAGATTAAATGATTAATTGAGTCCATGAGGGCTGGAGAGGCCCTGTATCCCTGTGCTGATGTCCATGCTGCTGCACCTGTCACACTGTATGACAGGCAGCAGTGCCAGCAGCTTGAAGCTACTTCCCCGCCGTGACAGCATCATGAGGGGGTGGGGCTACACAGGTCTAAGCTTCTACAGCAGGGGATGAGGTGCTATAGATCCAGCCAGTCAGATGTTAGGTAAGTGGATGGAGAGTGAGTGAGAAAGTGTATGTATGTATGTATGTATGTATGTATATGTGTGGCATTATGTTTATAAGGGGCACCACTACAGGGGCATTATGTGTAAGTGGCAGCACTATGAGGGGCATTATGATAGAAGCGGCACCACTACTGGGGGCATTATGTGTATGAGGGGCACCACTACTGAAGGCATTATGCATAAAAGGTGCACCAATACTGAGGGCATTATGTGTAAAAGTGGTGCTACTGTGGGCATTATGTACAAGTGGTGCTACTGCTGTGGACATCATGCATAAGTGGCACTACTATTATGGGCATTGTGTATAAAGGGCACAACTACTGGGGGCATTGTGTGTATAAGCGGCACCACTACTGGCAGCATTATGTATAAGCGGCACTACTACTGGGGGCATTATGTGTATAAGGGTTGCCACTACTGGGGGGGCATTATGTGTAAGGAGCACCACTACTGGGGGAGTATAAGCTGTGCCACTATGGGGGCATTATGTATATGCAACACCACTAGGTGCATTATGTGTAAGCGGTGCCATTACTACAGGCATTATGTATAAGCAGCACAACTGCTGGGGACATTATGTATAAGCGGCGCCACTACTGGGGCCATTATGTGTATAAGTGTCACTACTACTGTGTGCATTACGTATGTAATGGGCACTACTACCAGAGGCATTAAGTATATAAGTGGCACTACTACTGGTGGCATGTGTATAAGCGACACTACTACTGGTGGCATTAGGTGTTTAAGTGGCACTACTACTGGGGGCATTATGTGTATAAGCGGCACTACTGCTGGGGGCATTATGTGTATAAGCAGCACTACTACTGGGGCATTACGTGTGGAATGGGCACTATTGCTGGGGGAATTAGGTGTATAAGCAGCACTATTACTGGAGGCATTATGTGTATAAGCAGCATTACTGCATGTGCTGTATTGTGAATAAGACTGTGCTACGGGTTGTGGTGTAATTTGAAATGGGGGTACTATTGTGTGTAAAGTATGGGAGGGCACAAATTTATAGTTTGAGGGGGGCGCTGAACACTAGCACCGGCCCTGCACCCACTGTATCATTCAGGTGGTTGTCAGCACTCCAGCTGGTTCAATTGTCTCCTGCTCAGCCTGTCTTCATGCTGCCAGGACCAGGGCAGCAGAAAAAAAGTATCTTCCAAAAAGCTCATTCTGAAGAGCGAGCAGATTTTCAGAAGTGATAGTTTTGCTAATGAGGCATGGTGAAAATCTCTGAATACTTTTTTAAACTACCAATGAGTTTAAACCCTAATTATCTGTAGTGATAATTATGTAATGATGAATAGGTTCCCTGTTTGTAATACCGTAACTTACAGTTTACCTGTTGTAATTTAAAAAATTCTGACCATCTTGGGTGATTGATTAATATATGGGTCAGGATAATCATCATATTACTAGCAGCACTGGCACCAGTATACCTCCCAAGTTCTGGTTCAGGTAAGGAGGGACTCTGTCATGGAGAGATGGGGAAAAGGGGCGTGGTTTGCAGGAGTGCCACAATAGCGAGCCACGACCCTGTTTTCATCACTGATGGGACATGGCAAGCACTCTGGGAGCTGCTGGCATGCCCCCAGTCCTTCTGTGTCCCGTGAATAGATGTCTATTCGCCGCTGCTCGCAGCGAGTGACTAGAGCAGGCATGTCCAACCTGCGGCCCTCCAGCTGTTGAGAAACTACACATCCCAGCATGCCCTGACACAGCTTTAGCATTCTCTGACAGCAAAACAGTGTCAGGGCATGCTGGGATATGTAGTTTCACAACAGCTGGAGGGCCGCAGGTTGGACATGCCTGGACTAGAGCGTCCCAAGCAGAGGCGGAACTACCGGCAGTGCAGGCAGTGCACTGCACTGGGGCCCGCCTCTGTCCAGGGGCCCAAGCATGTAATGAGTCAAACTGACTCATTACATGCCGCTGTGCGCTGCAGGCAACCGCTGCCCGCAGCGCACAGCCGCCCGGAGATAGGAGCTGAGCAGCGGTACAGACGGGGGAAGGAGGAGGGAGCCGGAGGACGGAGCCGCAGCAGCGCTTTGTTACTGGTGGAGGCGCTGCTGCTGCTGCTCCTCTGCTTCCCTATAGGCTGTCTTCCGAGAACAGCCTATAGGGAAGCAGAGGGGCAGCAGCAGCAGCGCCTCCACCAGTAACAAAGCGCTGCTGCGGCTCCGTCCTCCGGCTCCCTCCTCCTCATTCTCTACTGCCCGGGAATCATCGTCTGACGCAGCTGCACCGAGGAGCCTGAGGGTAAGTATAATTCTTCCTTCTTTCTTTCTTTCTTTCTTTCTTTCTTTCCTTCTTTCTTTCTTGTGCCTGCCTGCCGCAATGTGTAAAAAGGGGGGACTACCTGCCGCACTGTGTAAAAAGGGGGGACTGCCTGCCGCAATGTGTAAAAAGGGGGGACTACCTGCCGCAATGTGTAAAAAGGGGGGACTGCCTGCCGCAATGTGTAAAAAGGGGGGACTACCTGCCGCAATGTGTAAAAAGGGGGGACTGCCTGCCGCAATGTGTAAAAAGGGGGGACTGCCTGCCGCACTGTAAAAAGGGGGGACTGCCTGCCGCAATGTGTAAAAAGGGGGGACTACCTGCCGCAATGTGTAAAAAGGGGGGACTGCCTGCCGCAATGTGTAAAAAGGGGGGACTACCTGCCGCAATGTGTAAAAAGGGGGGACTGCCTGCCGCACTGTGTAAAAAGGGGGGACTGCCTGCCGCACTGTGTAAAAAGGGGGGACTGCCTGCCGCAATGTGTAAAAAGGGGGGACTACCTGCCGCAATGTGTAAAAAGGGGGGACTGCCTGCCACTGTGTGTAAAAAGGGGAATCTGCCTGCCGTAATGTGTAAAAATGGGGACGCTGTCTGCCGTAATGTGTAACAAGGGCACGCTGTCTGCCGTAATGTGTAACAAGGGCACGCTGTCTGCCGTAATGTGTAAAAAGGGCACGCTGTCTGCCGTAATGTGTAACAAGGGCACGCGGTCTGCCGTAATGTGTAACAAGGGCACGCGGTCTGCCGTTATGTGTAAAAAGGGGTAATCTGCCCGACGCTATGTGTAAAAATGGGGAATCTGCCTGCCGTAATGTGTAAAAAAGGGGGGCTGCCTGACGCTATGTGTAAAAATGGGGAATCTGCCTGCCGCAATGTGTAAAAAGGGGGGACTGCCTGCCGCACTGTGTAAAAAGGGGGGACTGCCTGCCGCAATGTGTAAAAAGGGGGGACTACCTGCCGCAATGTGTAAAAAGGGGGGACTGCCTGCCACTATGTGTAAAAAGGGGAATCTGCCTGCCGTAATGTGTAAAAATGGGGACGCTGTCTGCCGTAATGTGTAAAAAGGGCACGCTGTCTGCCGTTATGTGTAAAAAGGGCACGCTGTCTGCTGTAATGTGTAAAAAGAGGAATCTGTTCGCTGTAAGGTGTAAAAGGGTCTCTACCTGGTGTAGTGGTGCTACTGTGCGGCGTAATTTGAATAATGGAGACTACTGTGTTGGTATTATTTTGTGGCCACACCCCTTCCCCACGAAGCCACGCCACTATGTATTTTTGCGCGCGCCTACGGCGCGCACTGCCCCCGGGGTGGACTTGGATGGGGGGGGGGGCCCAAAGCATTTTGTCGCACCTGGGCCCACCGCTTGCTTGTTCCGCCACTGGTCCCAAGTGCCCCCACTATGGCCCGCGGATGGGACAGTCCCAAGAAACAGGTCTGTCTCACGAAAATCAGGACAGTTGGGAGGTATGCACTTGTATAAGTAATGGAAGGTCTTCTACTAGTAGAAAAGTTCATGTGTGAAGAAGAAAGCTTAGGAGTAACCGTTCCAAATCACATGAATCTTGCTCAATGTCAAATGTCAGTCTTTCTTCATTAAAAAAAAAACCTACAGTATGATCCACAACAAATTCAGTAATGATAATGGACACTACTTTTGATTAAATTAAAATCAATCAGGACAAATTGAATTATACATGCCTCTCAGAACAGTGATACACCAGTGCAACTTAATTTCTGTTTATCACTGTATGGGATCAGTAGCTGGAGGGTATGCTGATTCATGTAGTGCAATATTGTAGGGTCTTGGGGCGCTTCCAGGAGAGTTGGTTCTCAATTTAAAAATACATGAATATATGACCCAAAGAGACACATTGATGTGGTTGGTGGCTTAGTTATAATACATTTGCAAACGTATGTAACAGAGATCCCTGCATTTTACTATTATGTAGGATGCAAGTCTCTTTTGCTGGTCCACTGCAGTATACTGAAGGAATTTGTTTTGTTCTGGCTTCTCAAGATGTAACCGCTCCTGTCAACGCACTTGTGATGGGCCAATACATTGATTAAGCAACTTCCATTTAATTACAATTTTATTTTTTAAATCAAATCTTATTTTTTTGTAATCAATTTAAAAAGATAAATTGAGCTGGATCTCTATTTCAATCTCCATGTTCTAGCAATCCATTTACAATATGGCCCCCACATACTGTATATTATATAATAAAAAAAAAAAAAAAAAAGTTACTTTTCAATAAAATATAGTATAATTGAATTGCAGCGATTAAACTGGCACATCTTGTTCATTTGTATCCTAGCACTGTTTGGATATGAAAGGTCTTTTTTGGCCCAGCAGCTGCATCCCCAGATACAACTACAGGCTTGATAACTGCAGACCCAAACTAAAAAAAATTATTAAATTGAGATCCAGCAGGTGCTGAGACAGGAAACAAAATGTAATCAGGTCCAAGTTTTGTTGCGAGTGCAAACTCGCACTTACTCCCTTCAAGTTTAGTGTAAGAATGTTCCGAACTGCACAGTATGTAATAGACTGCAAGTTTCAAGGTGCTTACATAAATCACATGCATCACCTGTATACAAGATTTCAGGCAGCAAAGCCGCTAAAATCTCGCAAATCATAACACAAGATTAATTACATGCAGCATGTTAGTTTGAAACCAAGGAAGCCATTAATCCCCAAAATTTGCCTAATTTCTATCTCCCTGGCCCTATATAAGTAGCACCTCTGCCATTTGTTTTCTTTGATAGGTTTTGGAAAGGAGACTGTAGGAGTGTGAAGGAGCATTGGGGCAGATGTATTAACCTGGAGAAGGCATAAGGAAGTGATAAACCAGTGATATGTGCAAGGTGATAAAGACACCAGCCAATCAGATCCTAACTGTTAATTTACATAATGGAGCTGATTGGCTGGTGCCTCTATCACCTTGCACATATCACTGGTTTATCACTTCCTTATACCTTCTCCAGGTTAATACATCTGCCCCATTGTGAGGTATTAATTGTGTTTGGCAGTTAACAGCATGTCATTTAGGCTCAGAGTTGGAGGTGAGCAGAGTCAGGAAGAGGAGGAGCAGGTCAGAGGGACTCAGTCTGAGGTTGAAGAGGAGGGTGATGAGGAGCACGAGATAGAGGTGGTATGGGTAGAGCCTGCTGTATCTGCCACTAGGAAGACAAAAACAGGGTGGAATGTCTGCTTCACTTAGGAGTGGAGATGGACTAAGCCTTGTGAGAGTAATAAAGTGGAGAGAGAAAGTACCAACCAATCAGCTCCTGTCTTTTTGTCAAACACAAATTTAATATGGCAGTTAGGAGCTGGCACTTTAGCTCTCTCCTCTTTATCACTCTCCATGGGCAGGATGCACCCAGGTTAAAAATGCGGCCAAACCTCTGGCCACTTACTGCATATGCACCAAGCCCCAGAATGCGATAGACGCCTATAGGCATACAAGCCTCAGAATCTATCCGTTTCCCTACTGAGAGGAATCCAATTGGATCCCTCCTAGCACCCCCTGTGGCACACACATGAGCCCAAGCATGCACAGATAGGACTTCAGGACCTATAACCTGGAGTCCTATCATCTCAAAGGACAGCTCCCCATGGAGGAGAACTGTGCACTGATGTGTGCAGTTATGCCAGTGCATGGTAGGATCCTAGGACCAGAGGCACACTGCACAACCATGGTCCATAAGAAGGCTTTATGGCAGGTGGCCTGTGATGGGGTAAAGGCTGTTGTTGCAGGTGCTCTGTTGAGAACTGCAAAAAGCATTTGAATGATGTCAAGAGGGTCCTGAATGCAAAGATGGCAGAGGAGCTGCATAAATCACGATGAACAGGGGGGTGGACCAACAGTCCAGCTCCATTACTTTATCCAACATCTCACACACCACCTGGTGAGTAACAAAGTACATTTTTACCTTTTAACTACGCCAACCTAATTCAGTCTGCACTTAGTGTTATACCCTTTTTTAGTTTGTTAAACTTACTGATTAAATACTACACAATGCGATCCCAAGATGAAGTGTGGGGAAATCTATACAGAAAAGACTGGTATCAAATGAGTGCGCAAAACTAAGGTGCAGCCTCAATCAAAAACACACACAGTGGGGTCTCCTTCACCCCCACAAACAAAGCAATCATGAAACAGAAAATCGGTGAGAAAGATTTGGGGCACTCCTCTAAACTACATATAAATCACATAGATTCAGGCAGATTTGAAAATCAAGGAAACACTTTAGCTGTATACTTTCCTGTGAATCACTTGTATCTTCAGCATATCATAAAAGGATCCTTCTGTTTTCTTTAGAGTGGTCCTCCTCTTGATAGATTTCCCCTCAGGGTAACCGGATGCTTTTGAGGACTCATAAATCCTCACAATCGCATAAGATGTTAAAATAGCTCCAGTTGGCCTCCCGGGTTAGCAGCTTCCTGGATCCAGCAACCACGTTCACCCAATGTCGTCAGGATAGTCCCTCACACCGCACCAACGCGTTTCAGGTCTGTTCCAGACCCTTTTTCAAGGTAAGTGTCACTTACCTTGAAAAAGGGTCTGGAACAGACCTGAAACGCATTGGTGCGGTGTGAGGGACTATCCTGACGACATTGGGTGAACGTGGTTGCTGGATGTGTGGGGAAGCCTAGCAGAGGAACTGCAATTTGCAAATGTGTAGAAATCCACTAAATAGTACAGTTGTACATTAAAGTCCATTAACAAATAGTGGACGTTGTTTGTTAGAGAAAATGATGCGTACTCTGGTACAGATGTATGTACTTTAAACCAAAAAAGGTCACTAAAACATTCTTATATTTCTTTCCTCCGCTGCACTACAGAAGAAGGCTCCTGCCATAAGGAGACTTCCACAAACAGAGGATGATGAAGTTGGGGAGTCCTAAACAAATACAAAACAAAGAAAAGTACAATTAGGCCATGGGTCAACATCTATACCGTCATGTAACATTTACACGATAACAATTGTTATTTTAGCACAAAAATTAAGTTAACAAGCGTTATTACTTACTGTTAATATTCACTTTACAGGTGCTACTTGTGATCCCACCAGCACCGATCGTCAAACAGTTTTTGGATAAGGAGGACATCATCTTGACGCTTCTAGTTCCAATTGAGCCAACAGAGGACACAGCAGCAGGCAACATTGTAGACACACAAGAATGGCAGCAGGTCCAGCACAACGTTGGAACAAACAGTCTTTGGATAATGTTTGTAACATTCAGGTTAATGTTATGAATGTACAAAAGACACAAATGAATGTAGTCAGTTACACAAATTAGCCAACCCAGAGTTGCCCAATGTACAAGAACCTGAATGGCCCATAATATATATTTATTTATATGTATATGCATGTATTTTGTAGATTAGCCAGGCTTTTGGGGGATTTGGGGGGGGATTCACTTTTCTGAGTTTAGTAAATTTGGATTGCAAATTCAATTGTTTTTTTGTTTTTGTTTTTTAAAGTAAGATAACTCATGTGTGTTTATATAGGGGTTTAATTATACCCCTTTCACATCTCCAATGCCGGATCCCACCCGGGAATTGGAAACGGGTCCTTCCCGGGTGAGATCCGGCATTGGAGACTCTCCTACCCCTTTTGCTGGGTTGCTCGGTTGCCATAGCAGCGAGGGGCAGAGCTGGGGATGGAGGTGGAGGCGGCGAGCTCATCTCCGCGCCGCTTCTCCCTATTTAGTAAATGGGTCCCATCGACCCGGGAATCCTTTTATGCAGCCACTGACCGGGTATTCAACCCGGGAATAACACTGCTTATAACCCGGGTTGATTTATCGGGTGAGGCGATCCGGGAATTCAGACTTGGTGCTTTCACACCGCACACTGACCAGGGTCATCACGGTAATATGCCGGGTTGATACCGGTTTGTGTGGTGTGAAAGGTGTATTAGTGCTAATTGCCAACTTCTGTGTTAATATGATGATTTACAGTAATGTGCCAAATCAGTGGCGGAACTTGTGAGTGGGGGGCCCAGGTGCCAATATAATTTAGGCCACCTCCTCCACTCTAACCTAGCTTACAATATGCCACATGGAATTTGGTGACAAGAAAAGGCAGAGGGTGAAAGCGTAAGGTAGGGGAAGACAGTGGGTGACAGGGGTACAAGCACAATGTCCTGCATGGTGCGGAGAACATGTTCCTTGGTTTGGGAGCATTTGCCTACATTCCAGCAGAAAAACGGAGCAAGTTACAGAACCGAGCAGTAGAGTGAGTTCTAGTCAGTTACAGTGAACATTCAAAAGGCTACAGAATCTTAGATCAAAAGATTGGAAAAATAATTATGAAGTAACAGAGTGTGACATTCATGGAAGAAGCAAGAGATGATGTCATAATTCCAGCAAACTCAATTGAAGAGGAAAGTACAGAATACAAAGGAACAGATGAAGTAGAAATCACTCAAGAAGTCAAGGTACAACATAGGACAGATACTAGTGACACTCAGGAAAGTATAACAGAAGGAGTGAGACGCTCTTCAAGAGAAAATAAAGGAAAAGCACACGTACGTTTACAGTATCTTACAAAGCAACAGTTGTTAACATACTAGAACCTACATCATGGGAAGAAATTGCTACCTTTCCAGAAAGAGAAGCACAGAAATGGCTAAGAGCCGCAAAGGAAGAAATGGAATCAATGAAAGACAACCAGACATGGACATTGACCAAACTACCAGCAGATAAAAAGGACATAGGATGTAAATGGACTTTTAAGGTCAAGTATGATACTGAAGGAAAAGTAGAAAGATACAAGGCAAGATTAGTTGCTAAAGGATATTCACAGAAATTTGGAGAAGACTATTATGAAACGTTTGCCACAGTTGTGAAGCACATCACCATTAGAACCTTACTTCTAACAGTAGCCATAATAGGTATGCAAGTGAAACATTTCGACGTGAAGACTGCTTTCTTACATGGTGTACTGAAGGAAGACATAACTGGAACAACCACCAAGTTTTGTGAATTCTCAAGAACCAGATCACGTATGTAAGCTTAACAAAAGCATATAATGGTCTAAAGCAAGCAGCAAGAGCATGGAATACAAAGATCAATGAAGTCTTGATGGAGAAGGGGTTCATCATAAGTAAAGCAGACCCCTGTCTTTATACAAAGTTAATAAAAGAAAGATGGGTCTATGTATTAATTTCCGTGGACGATTTACTAGTTTGTTTCGAACAAGGAGGAGATGAAATTGAACTACTACAAGAACTAAACAGTGAATTTGAAACAAAAGACCTAGGGTCACATAACACATTATTTGGGAATGCAAATCTCAAGAGAAGATGATGCAGCATTCACATTAAATCAGAAATGTAAGATTCAGGAAGCCATTGAGGAGTTCAGAATGCAAGAAGCAAAGATAGCAAGCACTCCTATGGAGACAAGTTATGTAAAAGAATCAAATGATCAGAGTGAACGGTTACAAGAAAAGCTATGGGTAAATTATTATACATTGCAACTGTCACCAGACCAGACATTTCCACAGCAGTTGGGATCCTAAGCAGAAAGGTTTACAAACCAACACATACGGACTGGAATACAGTTAAGAGAGTAATTTGTTATTTTAAAGGAACAATTAACAAGAAGCTTAAACTCTCAGCAAGTACAAGTCACAAGTTAACAGGACATGTTGACTCAGACTGGGCTGGAGACACAAATGACAGAAAATCCACAAGTGGATATTTATTCTCAATCGGAGAAGGAATAATCAGTTGGACAAGCAAGATACAATCTTCCATAGCACTGTCATCTACAGAGGCTGAATATATTGCGGCAGCTCACGCTAGTCAAGAAGTGATATGGTTAATGCAACTACTGTCAGACCTAGGAATGCATTAAGAAGAACCCAAGATATGATGATAATCAAGGATGCTTTGTGTTAGCACAAACAGAGAGAGTAAATCCAAGAACCAAGCATTTTGATGTTAAGCATTATTTTCTGAGGGATCTACAAGAACAAGGCATTATAGAGTTGAACTATTGCCCAACAGAGGACATGATGGCTGATATCCTGACTAAGCCTCTTGTCAGAGAGAGGCATTGGAGACTTACAGCAAAGATGGGTTTAATTGAAGAAACCTAGGCCAGTATTTACTAAAAATCCGAGTTTGGACGATTTGTGTTTTTTTTTTCTAAGTCCCAATCCGGGAATTCACCAAGCACAAATCTCGGCAGTGTTTGGACTATTCGTAATGGTTTGAATGACAACATTCACAAATACAAATGAATAGACCATCGGTCAAACGCGGCTGTTATTTCATAGAATACGGGCATTCACTATTCATTCGTATTTGGGTGTTAGTTTCTGAGTGCTCAAGTGCGGGTCTGTTTTTTTTTCGATTCGTTAAAAAAAGCAGCAATAAAATAGACCTGCTTTTTCCAGTCGAGTTTGGATAACCATTCACGGATCAGTGAGATCTGTGCATGTTTATCTATGGGAAAGGGTCTGTTTAGTGTTAAAACGGGAAAAAAATTGCGTGGGGTCCCCCCTCCTAAGCATAACCAGCCTCGGGCTCTTTGAGCCGGTCCTGGTTGAAAAAATATGGGGGGAAAAATGACAGGGGTTCCCCCATATTTAATCAACCAGCACCGGGCTCTGCGCCTGGTCCTGGTTCCAAAAATACGGGGGACAAAAAGCGTAGGGGTCCCCCGTATTTCTGAAACCAGCACCGGGCTCCACTAGCTGGGGAGATAATGCCACAGCCGGGGGACACTTTGATATCGGTCCCTGCGGCCGTGCCATTAAAACCCCAACTAGTCACCCCTGGCTGGGGTACCCTGGAGGAGTGGGGACCCCTTCAATCAAGGGGTCCCCCCCTCCAGCCACCCAAGGGCCAGGGGTGAAGCCCGAGGCTGTCCCCCCCCATCCAAGAGCGGCGGATGGGGGGCTGATAGGCAAGTGTGAAATTGTGAATATTGTTTTTAGTAGCAGTACTACAAGTCCCAGCAAGCCTCCCCCGCAAGCTGGTACTTGGAGAATCACAAGTACCAGCATGCGGTGGAAAACCGGGCCCGCTGGTACCTGTAGTACTACTACTAAAAAAAATAACCCAATAAAAACAGGACACACACACCGTGACAGTACAACTTTATTACATACGTGCACACCAACATACACACATACTTACCTATGTTCCCATGAGGCTCGGTCCTCTTCTCCATGTAGAATCCTAGGGGTACCTGTGAAAAAAATTATACTCACATAATCCAGTGAAGAATCCGGCCTTTGAATAATCCACGTACTTGTCAAAAAAATAAAACGCAAACCCGACCACGCACTGAAAGGGGTCCCATGTTTACACATGGGACCCCTTTCCCCGACTGCCAGGACCCCCCCTGACTCCTGTCAAAGAGGGGCCCTTCAGCCAATCAGGGAGCGCCACGTCGTGGCACCCTCCTGATTGGCTGTGTGCTCCTGTAGTGTCTGTCAGGCAGCACACGGCAGTGATACAATGTAGCGCCTATGCGCTCCATTGTAGCCAATGGTGGGAACTTTGCGGTCAGCGGTTGACTGAAAGTATTATTCCACATAGTGCCATAGTTTATATTATTCCACAGTGCCCGCCACACTGGTGATGTAGCAACTGCCCTATTGTTAAATCTGATCCGACTATTCCCACTGACATGGCATCCTCACACACAGCTGAGACCCTCCAGTGTGTACTCAGAAAGAGTTTTCAGTACAGCTGGGAACCTTGACTGCGAACGGCATAGGAGGTTACTTCCCCAAAATGTGTTAAAGATGTTCATGAAAATTAAATACAAATTTCATGAGGAAACCTTGTGTAGACGACAATCATTTTCTTAGTTTATCAAACTGCCACCCTGACTGCCACTGCAGTGCCACTCTTTCCCCTATTTGTGCCTTGTTGTAAGTTGAACTGCCACACATTTGTGTGGATTCAGTATGATATACCAGCTGCGCTCGCCACAGGTTCTATTCTCACTCTATGGGTGTCGTGGACACGCTCGAGTGGGAATAACCTTGTACCGCCAGTATTCCAGCTGAAGGCATTGCCAGCTGTCGGGATTCCAGTGTCTGTATACTGCCCCCGGGATCCCGACAGCAAGCAAATTAAATAGATCCTGTTTGTGCCACAAACTGCTGTCTCCTAAGCTTAGTCATTCAGATACCTCGGTGCAACCTTTAGGCTTGAACTCAATGAAAACAATATTGTGAGGTGGTCAAACTTGAATGGAAATTAATGTATTGTACTTGAGGTTAATACTAGTGATGAGCGGGTTCGGTTTCTCGGAAACCGAACCCCCTCGAACTTCACCCTTTTTACACGGGTCCGAGGCATACTCGGATTCTCCCCGTCATCATCCCGCTGTCGGATTCTCGCGAGATTCGGATTCTATATAAGCAGCCGCGCGTCGCCGCCATTTTCACTCGTGCATTGGAAATGTTAGGGAGAGGACGTGGCTGGCGTCCTCTCAGTTATTGTTGAACTTGATTGTGCTGTGCACTATTGCTTAATTGTGGGGAGGGCTGGGGAGCAGCTGTATATAGGAGGAGTACAGTGCAGAGTTTTGCTGATCAGTGACCACCAGTTATCCGTTCTCTGCCTGAAAAAAACGCTCCATATCTGTGCTCACAGTGTGCTGCATATATCTGTGCTCACACTGCTTAATTGTGGGGACTGGGGAGCAGCTGTATTATATAGCAGGAGTACAGTGAAGAGTTTTGCTGACAGTGACCACCAGTATACGTTGTCTGCCTGAAAAACACTCTATATCTGTGCTCAGTGTGCTGCTTTATTGTGGGAACTGGGGACCACCAGTATAATATTATATAGGAGGAGTACAGTGAGTTTTGCTGACCAGTGACCACCAGTATATAATATATAGCATTACGGTACAGTAGGCCACTGCTGTACCTACCTCTGTGTCGTCATTAAGTATACTATCCATCTACATCCTATACCTGTGGTGCATTTTAGTTTTGCAGTTTGCTGACACAGTGACCACCAGTATACTATATATAGCAGTACGGAAGGCCACTGCTGTACCTACCTCTGTGTCGTCATTCATTAAGTATACTCTCCATCTACATTCTATACCTGTGGTGCATTTTAGTTTTGCAGTTTGCTGACACAGTGACCACCAGTATACTATATATAGCAGTACGGAAGGCCACTGCTGTACCTACCTCTGTCGTCATTCATTAAGTATACTCTCCATCTACATTCTATACCTGTGGTGCATTTTAGTTTTGCAGTTTGCTGACACAGTGACCACCAGTATACTATATATAGCAGTACGGAAGACCACTGCTGTACATACCTCTGTGTCGTCATTCATTAAGTAAACTATCCATCTACATTCTATACCTGTGGTGCATTTTAGTTTTGCAGTTTGCTGACACAGTGACCACCAGTATACTATATATAGCAGTACGGAAGGCCACTGCTGTACCTACCTCTGTGTCGTCATTCATTAAGTATACTATCCATCTACATTCTATACCTGTGGTGCATTTTAGTTTTGCAGTTTGCTGACACAGTGACCACCAGTATACTATATATAGCAGTACGGAAGGCCACTGCTGTACCTACCTCTGTGTCGTCATTCATTAAGTATACTATCCATCTACATTCTGTACCTGTGATGCATTTTAGTTTTGCAGTTTGCTGACACAGTGACCACCAGTATACTATATATAGCAGTACGGAAGGCCACTGCTGTACCTACCTCTGTGTCGTCATTCATTAAGTAAACTATCCATCTACATTCTATACCTGTGGTGCATTTTAGTTTTGCAGTTTGCTGACACAGTGACCACCAGTATACTATATATAGCAGTACGGAAGGCCACTGCTGTACCTACCTCTGTGTCGTCAAGTATACTATCCATCCATACCTGTGGTGCATTTCAGTTGTGCGCAGTAAATATAGTAGTAGGCCATTGCTATTGATACTGGCATATAATTCCACACATTAAAAAATGGAGAACAAAAATGTGGAGGTTAAAATAGGGAAAGATCAAGATCCACTTCCACCTCGTGCTGAAGCTGCTGCCACTAGTCATGGCCGAGACAATGAAATGCCATCAACGTCATCTGCCAAGGCCGATGCCCAATGTCATAGTAGAGAGCATGTAAAATCCAAAAAACAAAAGTTCAGTAAAATGACCCAAAAATCAAAATTAAAAGCGTCTGAGGAGAAGCGTAAACTTGCCAATATGCCATTTACGACACGGAGTGGCAAGGAACGGCTGAGGCCCTGGCCTATGTTCATGGCTAGTGGTTCAGCTTCACATGAGGATGGAAGCACTCATCCTCTCGCTAGAAAAATGAAAAGACTTAAGCTGGCAAAAGCACAGCAAAGAACTGTGCGTTCTTCTAAATCACAAATACCCAAGGAGAGTCCAATTGTGTCGGTTGCGATGCCTGACCTTCCCGACACTGGACGGGAAGAGCTTGCGCCTTCCACCATTTGCACGCCCCCTGCAAGTGCTGGAAGGAGCACCCGCCGTCCAGTTCCTGATAGTCAAATTGAAGATGTCACTGTTGAAGTACACAAGGATGAGGATATGGGTGTTGCTGGGGAGGAAATTGACAAGGAGGATTCTGATGGTGAGGTGGTTTGTTTAAGTCAGGCACCCGGGGAGACACCTGTTGTCCGTGGGACGAATATGGCCATTGACATGCCTGCTCAAAACACAAAAAAAATCACCTCTTCGGTGTGGAATTATTTCAACACAAATGCGGACAACAGGTGTCAAGCCGTGTGTTGCCTTTGTCAAGCTGTAATAAGTAGGGGTAAGGACGTTAACCACCTCGGAACATCCTCCCTTATACGTCACCTGCAGCACATTCATCATAAGTCAGTGACAAGTTCAAAAACTTTGGGTGACAGCGGAAGCAGTCCACTGACCACTAAATCCCTTCCTCTTGTAACCAAGCTCCTGCAAACCACACCACCAACTCCCTCAGTGTCAATTTCCTCCTTACCCAGGAAAGCCAATAGTCCTGCAGGCCATGTCACTGGCAAGGCTGATGAGTCCTCTCCTGCCTGGGATTCCTCCGATGCATCCTTGAGTGTAACGCCTACTGCTGCTGGCGCTGCTGTTGTAGCTGCTGGGAGTCGATCGTCATCCCAGAGGGGAAGTCGGAAGACCACTTGTACTACTTCCAGTAAGCAATTGACTGTCCAACAGTCCTTTGCGAGGAAGATGAAATATCACAGCAGTCATCCTGCTGCAAAGCAGATAACTCAGGCCTTGGCAGCCTGGGCGGTGAGAAACGTGGTTCCGGTATCCACCGTTAATTCAGAGCCAACTAGAGACTTGATTGAGGTACTGTGTCCCCGGTACCAAATACCATCTAGGTTCCATTTCTCTAGGCAGGCGATACCGAAAATGTACACAGACCTCAGAAAAAGACTCACCAGTGTCCTAAAAAATGCAGTTGTACCCAATGTCCACTTAACCACGGACATGTGGAGCAGGGCAGACTCAGGACTATATGACTGTGACAGCCCACTGGGTAGATGTATTGCCTCCCGCAGCAAGAACAGCAGCGGCGGCACCAGTAGCAGCATCTCGCAAACGCCAACTCGTTCCTAGGCAGGCTACGCTTTGTATCACCACTTTCCAGAATAGGCACACAGCTGACAACCTCTTACGGCAACTGAGGAAGATCATCGCAGAATGGCTTACCCCAATTGGACTCTCCTGGGGATTTGTGACATCGGACAACGCCAGCAATATTGTGCATGCATTACATCTGGGCAAATAACAGCACGTCCCATGTTTTGCACATACATTGAATTTGGTGGTGCAGAATTATTTAAAAAACGACAGGGGCGTGCAAGAGATGCTGTCGGTGGCCCGAAGAATTGCGGGCCACTTTCGGCATTCAGGCACCGCGTACAGAAGACTGGAGCACCACCAAACATTCCTGAACCTGCCCTTCCATCATCTGAAGCAAGAGGTGGTAACGAGGTGGAATTCAACCCTCTATATGCTTCAGAGGATGGAGGAGCAGCAAAAGGCCATTCAAGCCTATACATCTGCCCACGATATAGGCAAAGGAGGGGGAATGCACCTGACTCAAGTGCAGTGGAGAATGATTTCAAAGTTGTGCAAGGTTCTGCAACCCTTTGAACTTGCCACACGTTAAGTCAGTTCAGACACTGCCAGCCTGAGTCAGGTCATTCCCCTCATCAGGCTTTTGCAGAAGAAGCTGGAGACATTGAAGGAGGAGCTAAAACAGAGCGATTTTGCTAGGCATGTGGGACTTGTTGATGGAGCCCTTAATTCGCTTAACCAGGATTCACGGGTGGTCAATCTGTTGAAATCAGAGCACTACATTTTGGCCACCGTGCTCGATCCTAGATTTAAAACCTACGTTGTATCTCTCTTTCCGGCAGACACAAGTCTGCAGAGGTTCAAAGACCTGCTGGTGAGATAATTGTCAAGTCAAGCGGAACGTGACCCGTCAACATCTCCTCCTTCACATTCTCCAGCAACTCGGGGTGCGAGGAAAAGGCTAAGAATTCCGAGCCCACCCGCTGGCGGTGATGCAGGGCAGTCTGGAGCGAGTGCTGACATCTGGTCCGGACTGAAAGACCTGCCAACGATTACTGACATGTCGTCTACTGTCACTGCATATGATTCTGTCACCATTGAAAGAATGGTGGAGGATTATATGAGTGACCGCATCCAAGTAGGCACGTCAGACAGTCCGTACGTATACTGGCAGGAAAAAGAGGCAATTTGGAGGCCCTTGCACAAACTGGCTTTATTCTACCTAAGTTGCCCTCCCTCCAGTGTGTACTCCGAAAGAGTGTTTAGTGCAGCCGCTCACCTTGTCAGTAATCGGCGTACTAGGTTACTTCCAGAAAATGTGGAGAAGATGATGTTCATCAAAATGAATTATAATCAATTCCTCCGTGGAGACATTCACCAGCAGCAATTGCCTCCAGAAAGTACACAGGGACCTGAGATGGTGGATTCCAGTGGGGACGAATTAATAATCTGTGAGGAGGGGGATGTACACAGTGAAAGGGGTGAGGAATCGGAGGATGATGATGAGGTGGACATCTTGTCTCTGTAGAGCCAGTTTGTGCAAGGAGAGATTGATTGCTTCTTTTTTTGGTGGGGGCCCAAACCAACCAGTCATTTCAGTCACAGTCGTGTGGCAGACCCTGTCGCTGAAATGATGGGTTCGTTAAAGTGTGCATGTCCTGTTTATACAACATAAGGGTGGGTGGGAGGGCCCAAGGACAATTCCATCTTGCACCTCTTTTTTCTTTAATTTTTCTTTGCATCATGTGCTGTTTGGGGACAATTTTTTTGAAGTGCCATCCTGCCTGACACTGCAGTGCCACTCCTAGATGGGCCAGGTGTTTGTGTCGGCCACTTGTGTCGCTTAGCTTAGCCATCCAGCGACCTCGGTGCAAATTTTAGGACTAAAAATAATATTGTGAGGTGTGAGGTGTTCAGAATAGACTGGAAATGAGTGGAAATTATGGTTATTGAGGTTAATAAAACTATGGGATCAAAATGACCCCCAAATGATTTAAGCTGTTTTTTATGTTTTTTTGTAAAAAACACCAGAATCCAAAACACACCCGAATCCGACAAAAAATATTCGGTGAGGTTTTGCCAAAACGCGTCCGAATCCAAAACACGGCCGCGGAACCGAATCCAAAACACAAAACCCGAAAAATGTCCGGTGCACATCACTAGTTAATACTGTAGGAACAAATGTGATTTTAGCTGTTTTTAGGAGTTTAAAGAAATTAAAAAAAAAAGGGCCAAAACACGCAAGGGTGTTTTTGACAAAACCAAAATACAGATCCAAAACATGGAGAGAGATGCAGATCCAAAATAAAAAAATACAGAGGTCAGCGCACATCTCTATACATAACCATTTGCCGTTTCATTATAGACACACATCACTGGTATCTAACACACCAATTCATCTATAGAGAAAACATTCATCTCCAAATGTGTTAAGAGTACCGAAATCAAAACTACTTGCAAATTTATTTATTTAACATCCATAAACTTTTTTCCAACATAATAATAAAAGGTAAACAATAGTTGTCCCTTGAATAAAAGGTCTAATCCGGTTTTTGTTTTATTTATCTTTTTTCCTTGCACACATTAGTGAGTTCTACATTTAAAGACCATCATTTCAGGTTGAAAGCCACTTAAGAAAATTATTGGCTTGAAAAGTTACATTTTAATTACCCAAGCACACTACTTTACTCATTTAGGTGAAACTTGTGAGAGTTTTCTTAAATTACATAATACATTAACATTGAGCCTTAGACATATGTGGACTTTAAGGGGTATATTTACTAAGGTGTGGGTTTTTAGAATTGGAGATGTTGCCCATAGCAACCAGATTCTACTTATTTATATAGCACCTTCTAGAAGATAATAGCTAGAATCTAAATGGTTGCTACAGGCAACGTCTCCATTTCTAATAATCCGTACTTTAGTAAATTTACCCCTAAAAGCCAACATGTAAATGCATTCAGTGATCTGAATGTCAAAACAGCTACAAGTAGAGATTTCAAATGCAAAGTATGCAGAAAATTTCTGAACCAGTCCAATGCAAAAGACATTTAGGTTCTAGGTTGAAGTAAGAATCTAACAGGGACAGTAACACTACATGATCTCAATGTCTTAGTATAAGTTTTCCCCTGCCAATGCTGTTATGAAAACCTCTACTTCCATCTGGCCCATGCGGTAGACGAAGTATCCCACTGGGAAGCCCATGGGAAACTGGCATCTTCTTCACTGCCAAAGGGCTACAGTGTATCTTGTTTTCCATACGTAGATTGTGAGCAGCAGCTTTGCGTCGCTGCACCCAAGGGCTGGAAGAATAAATACCACTGTCATTAGAATGTTCTGGAAGCCGACGATATATTTCTGGACTTGTTCCAGGGCTAGCAAAAACTCGACTACCTAAATCTGTGGCCAAGGGTGAAAGACTGTGATATGTCTGGGAGAAGCACTTATTTACTAGCATTGGACTAGAGCGAGGGCTGCTGAAAGAATTTGGCCTGAACGTAATATCAGGGATTGAAAAATTGATAGCAGAGAGACAACGAGGTGCCAGAACTGGGGAAGCTGGCATGCTGTCCGACTCTGATGAGCTGTAGCAAGAAGGATCTTCAGTGGTGTGCTGCAACTTCCTTAGAACTTTAGTATGTTTCTTAGATAACTTTTTATCTGGCAAGTCAGCGTTTTCGCTTTCATCAGACTCCATGCTACTTTTCTTGCATGTTCCTCGACGACTCACTGGGATTACCTTGAAAGCATTATCATCATCACTACTTTCCTTCATACGGAATGCATCTACTGCTTTTCTGGCTCCCTCTAGGTTCTCGTACTCCACAAGTGCACAGATTTTTGTAGCTAGTTCAGGATATCGAAATATATATTTTTTAACATCACATGGTACCTCTTTGCCAGGTTTTAAGATGCGTATGGAAGTGATGACTCCAAATGATGCAAAAAGAGATGTAGCAATCTCCAAGAAGTTCTTTTGCGGCTTTCCAGGAGGGATTTTCCTTTCATTATCTAGATTCCAGGCCAATAGTAATTTGGTAGGAGGAAGCCCAAGGAGACAATCTGGAACTGGAGTTTTTCGCCTCACTTTTGTTTCCTCAAAGTTAACCTCCAATATGTCAGAAAACTGGAGCGCATACAAGGTTTTCCTCCAATCTCGAGTCAGGGACCTAATCTGCAAAAAGTTAGGACAAAAATTGGACTTAAGCCAAAATAGTTAGATTTAAGTTACAGTATACGCTTAGCAGTGGATATTGGCTGTATAAAATTTTGGAGTCTCTTTTCTCATTTCATCATTATATGCTATAGCAGTCAGAGGTTAACTGAAAATTATGCTGCCAGAGGCATCAGCCCAAAATGACAAGACAAAATATTTATTCCTTATACTAAAAATATAACTAGTTTGTGTTACGCAATTTTGTAAGGAGTTTTTTTTAGATTATTAGATCTAATAAAAAGGTAGAACCATTTCTACAAAGCTTTTTCAAAAGCAATCTGCACATGTTGTGGTCCAAATATCCTGTAGGCAGAAACAGCTGCTTGTCTGCAGACACCTTTTGACAGTTCTTTACATAACTATTCTTGGCCTAGCAATCCGCTCTGTGGGTGCTTGAGCAATATGTGCCACTATCCATCTCTTTGGATACATTTCATGTTAAAGTGCTGGAATCTATGAGTTTCCCCTCATTATAAAGCCCAGATAGTGAATTTATTGCAGATTTTTCCTCACAGCTCCCGAGGCTTTAAAGTGCACCCTTTGTGGCTTAGCGCATGGAGATAGATGCAAGACCTGATTGAATAGGTCCAGGCTGTTCAATAAAACCCTGCAGCTAATTAAATCTGTCCCCAAATGTTACAGAAAATAAAAACAGTCCACAATATAAAAAGTGGAACACAGCAAACGAACTACCTAAGATACCAAAATTTAAACAAAATAAGTAAATAAATAAATAAATGCTAAAATTAAAGGTCTGTTTTGATGCGTCAGAGCACAATCTGCCCGGGAGGGGGGGGGGGGATTTTGGTACTTACCGATAAATCAACTTCACGACTGTGGGGAGATTAGTGTGTCTTACAGGGAGCTGGCACTTACCGATAAATCCCTTTTTTGGAAGCCTTAGGGGACACTGGCTGCCTGCCTGTCGCTGTTCTCTTGCCTTCATTGTTCTGTTTAATTTTTGTGTGCTCTCTTCCCTCGTATATTTCTGTTCTCTTGTTCCCGTCTCCTGTCAGCTAATTCATAACTGAGGGATGATGGGGTGGGAGGAGTCTTTTTCACTTCTTAGATTATTTAAAGTGCCAGCTCCCTGTAAGCCACCATCACCACCCCACGGTCTTGAAGTTGTGCCAGTGTCCCCTAGTGGCTGACAGAAGAAGAAGAAGAAAAAAAAAAAGTCTACTTAGGTTTCCTAGAATGAAAGCACCAAAAACATCCTTGGGTTGGACAGTCAACAGATGTTTTGGGACACCTTCTGATGCTACAGTTTGAGACCGCAAGACATCTATATACAGTATCTGAAGTCAATTAATGGGGGCCGATAAATGCGATCACCCCACCCTGCACATCATGCAGAGAGAAGTGTGATTGACTTGGAGTTACATTGTGTTGTTTAAGTGTTCCCTTTATTTTTTTGAGCAGTGTATATACACACACACCCCGTTATGGTAAGAACTTACCGTTGATAACGGAATTTCTCCTATGTCCACAGGTATCCACAGGATAACATTGGGATATGCCGAAGCGACAGCGGAAATGGCACCAAATAGTCACGAGCTTTCTGGCCTCCCAGGATGCATCGGGCTCATCCATATAATCCCGCCCACCGACTCAGTCAAATCAGTTGTTTTCACAGCAATTAGGCAGGAGCATCATGTAGAACCCTATTCAGGCAATAAGAACACACATGCACACCCTTCCATACAAGAGGGAAGAGGTTTAGTGATTATAAAGATCTTCAAATCAGGGTGGGATCCCTGTGGATACCTATGAACATAGGAGAAATTCCGTTATCAACGGTAAGTTCTTACCATAACTATATATTTCTCCTGCTGGGTACACAGGTTATCCACAGGATAAAATTGGGATTCCCAAAGCTATTATTAGTGGTGGGGGACGCTCCTGATTAGCTAGGAGAACCTTTCACCCGAATTCCGCGTCATGAGAGGCAAAAGTATCCAAGGCATAATGTCTAATGAATGTTTTAATGAAAGACCATGTGGCTGCCTTACAAATCTATTCTGCTGAAGCACCATGTTGTGCTGCCCATGAAGGACCTACCCTATGTGTAGAGTGTGCAGAGACATTAGCCGGAGCAGGGAGATCAGCACGAGAATATGCTTCTGAAATAGTCATTCAAAGCCATCTTGCTAGCGTCTGTTTAGTAGCAGGTCATCCTCTTTTGTGAAATCCGTAGAGAATGAAGAGAGAATCTGTCTTTCTGATGGCACTAGTACGATCTACGTAAATTCTTAATGCACGGACTACGTTCAGCTACGCTTCTCCCGCAGAAAGTCCCGGTACCTGAAAAGCCGGGACTACAATTTCTTCGTTCAGGTGAAACTTTGAGACCACCTTTGGATGATAACGCAGTTCTCAAAACTAAATCTGGTTATCTGGGTAATAGATCAGAAAAGGAGACTTACATGACAGTGCTCCTAAATCTGACACTCTTCTAGCTGACGTCATCGTCAGTAGAAAGAGAACTTTTGCCATGGTCTGCGGGGGATGCGGCGGTACTAAGCTGTCCTTCTTCGCTGCGGCGTTGATGTCCCTCTGACCACCGCCAGTTGTGGTCTGCGGTGGTCAGCTTTCAATGGCGGTGCAGCGTGCAGAAGTGAGCGCTGGTCAGCGGTGGGAGGCGGGCAGCTGTGATATAAATATATCATTTTTTTACATTTATTTTAATTTATTTTTCCCTGTCCCTGCGTCCAAGTGATCTGGGGGTGAGCTGGAGTCCAAGTGATCTTGCCCAGATCACTTGGACTGCAGCTCACCCCCAGATCACATGGACTGCAGCTTACCCCCAGATCACTTGGACTGCAGCTCACCCCCAGATCACAAGGGGGGAGCTGCAGTCCAAGTGATCTGGGGGTGAGCTGCCCAGACACTTGCCACCAAGCACAACTCCCCCCACCTCTCGCCTTAGTGGTCCTGGTTCCTCAGTCCCGGAGGAAGCAGATGCTGCCGGAGATGCTGAGGGCACGGAAATAGAGGTAACAGCGCTGCCTGTTGTCTCCAGAGCTGCCGCTGCTGTAGGCAACTCCAAGATCGGGAGGCGCAGGGAGGGAGGGGATAGGGAGACGTGGGGTGGGAGGGAGGGGATAGGGAGACGCGGGGTGGAAGGGAGAGGATAGGGAGACGCAGGGCGGCAGGGAGGGAGGGGATAGGGAGGTGCGGGGCGGCAGGGAGGGCGGGGATAGCGAGACGCGGGGCGGCAGGGAGGGGATAGTGAGACGCGGGGTGCGAGGGAGGGGATAGGGAGATGCAGGGCGGCAGGGAGGGAGGGGATAGGGAGGCGCGGGGCGGCAGGGAGGGAGGGGATAGGGAGGCGCGGGCGGGAGGGGATAGCGAGACGCGGGGCAGCAGTTAGGGGATAGTGAGACGCGGGGTGAGAGGGAGAGGATAGGGAGACGCGGTGCGGCAGGGAGGGAGGGGATAGGGAGGTGCGGGGCGGTAGGGAGGGCGGGGATAGCGAGGTGCGGGGCGGCAGAAAGGGGATAGTGAGACGCGGGGTGCGAGGGAGGGGATAGGAAGACGCGGGGCGGCAGGGAGGGAGGGGATAGGGAGGTGCGGGGCGGCAGGGAGGGAGGGGATAGGGAGGCGTGGGGCAGCGGGGAGGGAGGGGATAGCGAGACGCGGGGCGGCAGTGAGGGGATAGTGAGACGCGTGGTGGGAGGGAGAGGATAGGGAGACGCGGGGCGGCAGGGAGGGCGGGGATAGCAAGACGCGGGGCGGCAGGGAGGGAATAGTGAGACGCGGGGTGCGAGGGAGGGGATAGGGAGACGCGGGGCGTCAGGGAGGGAGGGGATAGGGAGGCGCGGGGCGGGAGGGGATAGGGAGACTTCCCTTGCCTTTCAGATCGATGCTCCAATTAATTAAAAAAAAATATTTTGATAAGTAAGCCCAGACCAGGGGCGGCCGCGGCGAGGGTCTAGCCTGCCACAGCCGTCAGTCACCTCACCGGCGCCAGTGTATTGATTTCCCTGCTCCCTGTCTCTAACAGAAATAGACGGAGCTGCGCGTATGAGAGAGCAGGTCAGGAGACGGGCGCCACACAAGCGCACGGCATGCTCGTGCTGACGGCGCCTAGGATGCGTGTTAGGCTGTCAGTGTGGGCGGCGCCCGTCTCCTGACCTGCTCTCTCATACGCGCAGCTCCGTCTATTTCTGTTAGAGACAGGGAGCAGGGAAATCAATACACTGGCGCCGGTGAGGTGACTGACGGCTGTGGCAGGCTAGACCCTCGCCGCGGCCGCCCCTGGTCTGTGCTTACTTATCAAAATATATATATATTTTTTTAAATATATTTAATTGGAGCATGCCGCCCTCCAGTGGCCAGCGCCCATAGGCAGCTGCCTAATGGTAGCGCCGGCCCTGCCTGTAGGTTAGCAATCTTTTTATGAAACCATACAGTTAATGTTGATACTTGAACTCTCAAGGAAGCCACCTTTAAACCCTTATCCATTCCTGCTTGGAGGAAATCCAAAATCCTGGATACTTTAAAAGATCTTGGATCCATACCTCTTTCGCTACATCAATGAATATAGGCCTGCCATATCTGATGATAAATACGAGTTGAAGAAAGCTTTCTTGCTCTAAGCATGGTTTGAATTACCTGTTGTGAAAATCCTCTGGATTTTAGGACAGAGGTTTCAACAGCCACGCCGTCAAAGACAGCCGTTCCAGGTGGCTGCGATAACAAGGCCCCTGCATTAGTAGATCCGGACGTTGAGGAAGCAGAATTTGAGCTTCCACGGACATCCTTAGTAGATCTATGTACCAATGCCTTCTGGGCCAGGCTGGAGCTATTAGAATTATGGCTCCCTTTGCTTGCTTTATTTTCCTCACCACCCTGGGTAACAAGGAGATTGGAGGAAACAGATATGCCAGATGAAATTCCCATTTCACTGACAGTGCGTCTACAAGGATCGCCCCGGGATCCTTTGACCCGTATGCCAGAACTTTGTTGTTCAAATGGGACGCCATGAGATCTCTCTCTCGCAGACCCCATCTGTTTACTAGAGTTTGAAATATTTCCGGGTGTAACGTCCATTCGGTCTCCTGAATGGTGTGTCGACTGAGAAAGTCTGCTTCCCAGTTCAGCACTCCTGGCACAAACACTGCGGACAATGCCAGAAGATGGAGTTCTGCCCATCTTAGTATGCGAGTTACTTCCTCCATCAATCTTTTGCTGTGAGTTCCTCCCTGATGGTTGAGGTACGCTACTGCTGTTGCATTGTCTGAACGGATCTGGACTGGTCTTCCTTGCAGAATGTCCTTTGCCTGAACCAGAGCCATATATATGGCCCTTATTTCCAACAGATTTATTGGCAGGCAACTTTCCCTTGTGGTCCATTTTCCCTGGAACCAGAAATTTTTGAACACTGCTCCCCAGCCTTGAAGACTGGCATCCGTTTTCAGTACTTGCCAATCTGCTATCCAAAAGGGTCTCCCCTTGTCTAGATGGTCCGTCTGTAGCCACCAGGCTAGTGACCTTTTTAGGTTTACTGGAAGCTTTATCATCTGTCTTTTTATTGTCTGATGTTTTCCATTCAATCTGGTTAGAATGAGGTGCTGTAGGGTTCTGGAGTGGAATTGTGCATATTCCACCATGTCGAATGTTGACACCATCAGACCCATCACTCTCATCGCTGCATGGACTGATACTGTCGAACTGTGCAACAATTCCTGAATCATTACCTGCACCTTGGATATCTTTTTCCCAGGTAAGATTATCCTTTGTAGACTTGAATCCAATATGGCCCCCAAGTGAACCATCCGTTGTGATGGACTCAGAGACGACTTTTCCCAATTTATGAGCCATACGTGTCTTTGTAGACAAGCTATTGTCTGTTGGAGATGGCCCAAGAGTAACTCCTGGGAATGAGCCAGGATTAAAAGATTGTCGAGGTATGGAAAAATTCTTATCCCCTGCTTGCGGAGATAAGCGGCCATAACCACCATAATTTTGGTAAATACCCTGGGGGCTGTTGCTAGCCCAAAGGGCAAAGCTTGGAACTGAAAATGTTGCTGGAGGATGGCAAACCTGAGGTAACACTGATGGAACCGTGTTATGGGCACATGCAGGTAAGCACCCTGAACATCCAGAGATACCATGTAATCTCCTGGTTCCATGGCCAAAACTATGGAGCGTAATGTCTCCATGTGAAACTTTGGAATCCAAACGTATTCATTTAACTTCTTGAGATTGAGAATTGGTTGGAATGATCCATTTGGCTTCTGAATCAAAAATAGGTTGGAGTAAAACCCCCGTCCCCTTTGTGTCAGAGGTAATGGGATAATTACCCCCGACTGAAGCAATTTCTGAACTGCTTCTTGTAGAGCTCTGGCCTTCGACTCTATACGAGACGGGCTGGTGCAAAAAAACCTTTGAGGAGGCTGCTTCTTGAAAGGGAAACCATAACCGAGAGATACCACCTTCTGCACCCAAGCATCTGTCGTCAACTGCTGCCATATGTGTGCAAAGTGAAGGAGTCGGCCCCCAACCCTGGAATCCTCCAGGCGGAGGCCTGCACCCTCAAACTGATGGCTTCTGTTCTGGTTTGGAAGCTGGCCGTCTATTGGTCCATTGCTTCCTACCTCTAGCTGATTTATTGTACTGGGGTTGGTTAGAATCATTCTTTCCTTTTGCTCTACCTTGCCATCGAAATGGCCGAAATTTTGAACCCCTCGGTTTAGGGTTATAACTAGCAGGAAACTTGACCTTTTTGGATTCAGCTTCCGATTCCATAATATCTGTCAATTGCTTTCCGAACAGAATATTACCAGTGAAAGGCAACACTTCCAGAGCTTTCTTGGATTCTGCATCCGCTTTCCAAGTACGTAGCCAAATTGCTCTACGAGCGGCTACCGTTAAGGCTGATGCTTTAGAAGCAATCGTACCCATATAAATTTCTGCTTCTTCCAAATATTGCGCAGCTTGTTTTATATGGCCTAGATGAGACCCCCCTTCTCCCTGGTAGGTGTGGAGAGGCCATTCTCTAGTTCCTCCGCCTATTCTACCATTGCTTTTGCCATCCAGGCCGAAGCCATAGCTGGCCTTACAACAGCCCCTGACAGAGAAAAAAATGTTTTTCAAGAAACCATCTACTTTTCTATCTGTGACATCATTCAATGAGGTAGAGGGTAACGGTAAAATAGATTTTCGCACAAGTCATACGACATGTGCATCTACTTTAGGAGGAACTTGTCTTTTAGCACAGTCCTCAGCCAGAAAAGGATAGTAAGAATCCCACTTTTTCGGAATTCTATATTTTTTTTATTGGGTGTAGCCCAAGGTTCTTCCAAGATTTCCGTCAGATCTTCTGACCCTGGAAACTCAATCCTAACTGCTTTTGGACGTTTAAACACAGGTGATTTAGATTTTGTTATTGCTTTGGCTGATTCTTCCAGAGACAGAACAGCCTTCATGGCATCAATAAGCTCAGCTATATCTTCTGAACTGAAACCCTCTGACTGGTCGTCATATGGGGAATTTGAATAAACAGTATCCTCATCTGTTGTATCGTCTTGTGTAGTCTGTAACATAGATGTATCTACCCTGGCTTCACTAGCCTGCTTACTTGTAGAAGCTGCTGGAATTAACCCACAAGAAGGGAGCTGCATGTAAGGGTTAATAGTGTATCCTACTCCCGGGTGTGGCACCACAGGTGCCAATCTGTCAGCTATTGTAGACAAAGTCTGTGCAAACACACCCCATGGTGGATCTATTGGTTGCTGAACCTGTCTTTTATTTTGCCGATATGCACAACAGTTTGCACATAACCCATCATAAGTTAGATACTGGGCTAACACCCCTACTTTACAAGATAGACATGTTAAGGGTGTAGGAGTCCCTGATAAAGTATCCTCGTCACTTTTGCCTCTCATAGACATGGTAAATAATCTGTTTATACAATATACTACACTCTCTGTGACTGAGATCACTTATATAAATATAAAAGTGATATCAATCTGACCACAACCCGAGCACCCGATTTGAGGTTCAGAAACAATACCGACAAACATACAAAAGTCAGCAATCACACTAGCAGTCAGTCACATGTTAAATATTAGCAATTGTCATACGAGTATATAATCAACCACAAAATTACTTGTCCAGTATGTAGGAGTACAATTTACTGTTTCTGTTTTAACAGCTATTTCAATAAGTTTTTCTGTCAAATAATGCAGAAAACCACAGTACTGTACAGGCCTCATATGCATTCATTGTGTACCAAAATTAACTATTCATACTACACAGTAGATAGAATGTTAGTACTGTATAACCCTTACTCAGTAGAGAGGGATACAGGGAGACTCACCCCACTTCCAGGATCGATCAATACACTCAAAAGACGCTGAGTGGATTCAGACGCTACTAGTGTACACTGCCGCTCCGGTAACTGATAAGAGACACAGACGCTCAATAACGGACACAGACGCTCAGTGAACGATGAGTGTATGCAGACACTCCTGTCTGCGACCTGGTCTCGGCAGCAACTCTAATGTACACAACCGCAGCTGCCTAAGCTGCGACCAAGTACCCTCGTGGTAGCGTCTGAGACGGAAGTGAGGTCATCAGTTCACGGGAGACGCACGGAAACTGGTCATGAACTGAAGGGAGGAGCGACCAGGACAGTGTCTGACTCCCCCTGCTGACAAACTCCAGGGATCGCGGTCTCAACCTAGTCCTGGCACCTATGATCCCTAAAGCATAGCGCTGGAGCACTTAAGAGTGGCGGCGCGTCAGCCACTGTTTGTGGTCTCCTCCAATACAGTGCGGTTGTGTCCGGAATCCCCTAGTAAGTGGAACCGATGCCTTACCTTCTCCCCATGCTCCGGCCACAGCCTGGTAACATCTGCTGGACCTGCTAGAACATCCGACACAGACGCCCGTCGAGACAGCACTAATACCCGGAGGTAAGCATTGTTGCGACCCGGTGGAGAGTTGTTGGAGCGACTCTTTCTAGCATGCGTTTAAGATGGTTATGCTGCTTGACAAAGGCTAATAAAGAGCCGAAACGTTGCAAAGCTTATGCTGCCTAAGTTGTGATTTATTCTGGATGACCAAGACCGCTGAGTGCCGTACTCTGGACTGACTATTACACATTATGGAATGAGCACCGCGGCATCATTAAGTGTGAGTGCCGGTTACACACACACATTATATATATAGATATATATATATATATATATATATATATATAGATATATATATATATATATATATATATATATATATATATATATATATATATAGATATATATATATATATATATATATATAGAGATATATATATATATATATATATATATATATATATATATATATATATATATATATATATATAGATAAACGTTGTTGGTGGCACTCAGCAGCAAATAATCAGACGACAACCAACCTGGTTGGTTGTCGTCTGATTATCTGCTGCTGAGTGCCACCAACAACGTTTATCTACATGCTCCAAGGAGAGGTTGTGCACCAGACCTTTACATCAAACATAAGCGTGAGTGCCGGACATTTTTTGTTCTATATATAAATATAAATATATATATATATATATATATATACACACACACACATACATATACACACATATACACACACACACTGCTCAAAAAAATAAAGGGAACACTAAAATAACACATCCTAGATCTGAATGAATTAAATATTCTTATTAAATACTTTGTTCTTTACATAGTTGAATGTGCGGACAACAAAATCACACAAAAATTATCAATGGAAATCAAATTTATTAACCCATGGAGGTCTGGATTTGGAGTCACACTCAAAATTAAAGTGGAAAAACACACTACAAGCTGATCCAACTTTAATGTAATGTCTTTAAAACAAGTCAAAATGAGGCTCAGTAGTGTGTGTGGCCTCCACGTGCCTGTATGACCTCCCTACAACCCACACAAGTGGCTCAGGTAGTGCAGCTCATCCAGGATGGCACATCAATGCGAGCTGTGGCAAGAAGGTTTGCTGTGTCTGTCAGCGTAGTGTCCAGAGCATGGAGGCACTACCAGGAGACAGGCCAGTACATCAGGAGACATGGAGGAGGCCGTAGGAGGGCAACAACCCAGCAGCAGGACCGCTACCTCCACCTTTGTGCAAGGAGGAACAGTAGGAGCACTGCCAGAGCCCTGCAAAATGACCTCCAGCAAGCAACAAATGTGCATGTGTCTACTCAAACGATCAGAAACAGACTGTATGAGGGCCCGACGTCCACAGGTAGGGGTTGTGCTTACAGCCCAACACCGTGCAGGACGTTTGGCATTTGCCAGAGAACACCAAGATTGGCAAATTCGCCACTGGCGCCCTGTGCTCTTCACAGATGAAAGCAGGTTCTCACTGAGCACGTGACAGTCTGGAGATGCCAAGGAGAATGTTCTGCTGCCTGCAACATCCTCCAGCATGACCGGTTTGGCAGTGGGTCAGTAATGGTGTGGGGTAGCATTTCTTTGGGGGGCCGCACAGCCCTCCATGTGCTCGCCAGAGGTAGCCTAACTGCCATTAGGTACCGAGATGAGATCCTCAGACCCCTTGTGAGACCATATGCTGGTGCGGTTGGCCCTGGGTTCCTCCTAATGCAAGACAATGCTAAACCTCATGTGGCTGGAGTGTGTCAGCAGTTCCTGCAAGACAAAGGCATTGATGCTATGGACTGGCCCGCCCGTTCCCCAGACCTGAATCCAAATGAGCACATCTGGGACATCATGTCTCGCTCCATCCACCAACGCCACGTTGCACCACAGACTGTCCAGGAGTTGGCGGATGCTTTATTCCAGGTCTGGGAGGAGATCCCTCAAGAGACCATCTGCCACCTCATCAGGAGCATGCCCAGGCATTGTAGGGAGGTCATACAGGCACGTGGAGGCCAAACATACTACTGAGCCTCATTTTGACTTGTTTTAAGGACATTACATCAAAGTTGGATCAGCCTGTAGTGTGTTTTTTCACTTTAATTTTGAGTGTGACTCCAAATCCAGACCTCCATGGGTTAATAAATTTGATTTCCATTGATAATTTTTGTGTGATTTTGTTGTCAGCACATTCAACTATGTAAAGAACAAAGTATTTAATAAGAATATTTTATGCATTCAGATCTAGGATGTATGTTAGTGTTCCCTTTAGTTTTTTGAGGTGTGTGTGTGTGTGTGTGTGTGTGTGTGTGTGTGTGTGTGTGTGTGTATATATATATATATATACACATACATACACACACAGCAACCCACAGTCCGGCACTCCTCCATTGGCCAAAGTAATATTCTGCAGGGTGCCCTCCTAGAGCAAGTGTGTCCTGATGACGGGGGGGTGGAGTACCCCAAATCGTTGAAGTAAAGCACTTAGTTTTTCACCAAGTATTGAGTCTGGGAGTGCCGCCTCTGTTTACACACACACACACAGGGCCGGTGCAAGGTTTCTCGGCACCCTAGGCAAAACTTCTGCCTTCTGCCCCTTCCTTCAGATGAAAGGCATGCTGCTCTAACCCCCTCCCCCCTACTCTGTTAAATGTCTGCTGTTCTACCCCCCCCCCCCCCCCCAAAATCTGCATGCATGCTGCTGCTCATCCCCCAAGACTGTGTGCATGCCTGCTCCTCATCTCTCCCCTCCCCGCACTGCTGCTCTCGCCCACTTTCTTAATCAATGCAGAGAATACACTATACAGCCACCTTACCTGCAGGCTGCAGTGCAGAGTTGGAACTGAGTAGTCTGTGAAAGAGCCTGGAATGAAGAGCAGTGCTGCATGTCACCCCCAGCCAGGACTCCAGGAGCTGCCAAAGTTACTGCCTGTGCCTGAAGGTCGCGCTGGAGGCTGCAATACGGGAGCTTAGCAGTCACAGCTACTGTAAGATACGCATTCTGGGGGATTGCAGTGGCTGTGAAAGGTAGGACTATGCTACCTTTTTTAGGCAGCTGTAGCAGGCCGCCCCCTCAGGTCCCGGCGCCCCTAGGCAGCTGCCTAAAGCTGCCTAGTGGAAGCTCCGGCCCTGCACACACATTATATCTGTAGAAATGAATCAAAATAAATTGGGCAACTTGAAGGTGCTGGACCAGTTAAACCTTCTTCTACCGGTGGCGAATGTGTTCACATCAGACACACATTGTTCATACTGTATATACTGCAATATGTGAAGTCTGCTCTATAATAGCGCTCACCTTTTTGAAGGAAGAGAGTAATTTGATGCTTACAAAACCCATCTTGTTTTTTTGGACATGTTTCAGCAAAAAGGCATCATGGGACAAGTTCTCATCAGATAGGTAGTACTCCACTTGGCTTACTATCTTGCGGATTAATTTCATATCAGGAATATCACAGTTTCCGTCATAGGAGTCATCATCCAAATTTTCAGTCATGTCAAAAAAACTTCTGTAATAGTGTATATAAATAAAGGGAAAAATCAATTCTCTGTGTGACTGCAATTACACATTAGTACATGTTCCTTGTACATGGCAATGTGCCTAAAAGTGCAGAATCCATTTACTCTGCAGTAAAGATAACCCCTCAGGACAGTTGGCGTTAGCATGGTACGATGGCATTGACAGCAAATGTGGGTAATTTGTAGCTCTCCATTTTATGTCAAAATACTATTTACAATAACAGACAGGATTTTGTGTATTCATATACAGACTAAATTTAATATAAGATATACTGTACTGTGTGTGTGTGTGTGGGGGGGGGGATTCAAATCTTATCACATCCCCTATCTCCCCCCTAAACCCGACTAAAGTAATAGGCGCGATCGTGAAGAGACCTGTTTGGGCACCCAAGCGTGCCTTTAGCTGAAATGGACTTGTCACACCCGCTGGCAGTAACATTAGAATATTGCTGGTGGCTGCGATCGCGCCCGGGAGGAGGAGGGAGGGAAGAATATGTGAATCCAGCCCTGTATGTGTTACAAGTCCTGTCATGCAAAACAAGCACATTTTTTTCAACACAATTATGCTGAAAACAAATGCCAATTTCATTTTGCTTTATTCATGTTATAAATTAATCTGCATGTGGTCAAATACAATTCACAGAATTAGGGACATATATTATCGTGAACATAACGTCAAAATGTATGTAGAAAACATCCCCTATGGTATATACTGCAAGACCTGCAGAGCATCAGGGAGTCCTGCATCTTGCCTCCTGCCAGGGCCCAATGTGCATGTGCCAGAGGCAGGGCCGGTTCTTGGGCGCTGTGCGCCCCGGGCGACAATATAGGGCGTGGCTACGTACAGGGGGCGTGGTCATTTACGCCCCCTGTACAGACTGAAATGATGTGCGGTGCGCGATGACGTCATCGTACACCGCACAGTAAAGGACCTCTCCACGAAGGGAAACTAGACGCGTACACGTCTAGTTTCTCTTCACAGCGGCAGCGGGGGGCAACGGGCAGCGGGGGGCACAGCAGCAGCGGATCTTGCCCTGGTGCGGCGCCCTCCGGATGGCGTGCTGCACCCTCCGGAATGCGGCGCCCCGGGCAAAAGTCCTGCTTGCCCGTGGCAAGATCCGCTACTGGCCAGAGGACTCAAACATTGTGAGATCTCATGTGCAGATGGACTGTCACAGATGTCGCCACTGGACGATACACATATCAGCAGGTAATCATGCAGATATGTGTGTGTGGGGGGGGGGGGGGGGGATTAAAAAAAATATAATAAATAATATATATATATATATATATATATATATATATATATGTGCACACACATTTTATATATATATATATATATATATATTTATTAATATATATATATATATATATATATATATACATACACATACATACATACATACACACATAAATGTACTTTTTAGTAATCACAAAGTACACTTTTTTTTTGTCATTACAGCTGGATTACTGTGCCCATACAAAAGTATGGTAACGTAAAATCCAATAGCAAAGTAGAGAGGGGATCTTCTCTGTGTAACCCACTGTAACACAGGTGTATAATCAATGAAGGTGTCAAATAATGCTGGTTATTATAGCACATTTGACACTTACCACCAGTGGCGGCTGCAGCACAGACTACATTGTGCAGTAAAGAGGGGGGGTGGGGCTTGAGAGACTGCTAAGAACATATAAACATACATGTGAAGATGTATGTAATATATGTGCTGGCGTATATCCAGGATCCTCAGCGGTGGCCTCGGAGCAGAACCAGGGGCTCGACATGTATTTAGGGCAATGCCCGTCAGTCTATAGTCCAGTTGAGGCCTTTAAAGGGGGACATTTACTAAGCAGTGATAAGAGCAGAGGAGTGAGCCAGTGGAGAAGTTACCCCATCAACCAATCAGCAGCTCTGTATCATTTTATAGTATGCAAATTATAGATGTTATGTCAGTGCTGATTGGTTGCCATGGGCAACTTCTCTGCTCTTATCACTGCTTAGTAAATGTCCCCCTAAATGTTGAAATGTTGCCATTTAATTCCTACATGTGTGCGGTGAAAAAGCTACAGTCATGACAAATCTTTCAACATACCTACCAATTGTGTTTTTCATACTGCTTTACCCTAGCCCTTTTCAAATAACTTTTCCAGTAATAATATGTATTGCGTATATGGTACTGTAACCCTGGAAAAGCTTCAGCATATTTTGGATACTTCCTACCTCTGCATTCCTGTTGTGTGCATGATGCTAAAACAGGCTATGCTGGAGCTTTTGAATTGAGGAAGAAAACAAAGGTGCCCCATAACAACGTGGCCCATCTGGCTTGTAACAGGGCCACCAGTGCTGTTACCACTGCTACCAGTATTGTAATGCTACTACATCAAGTCACAGGTCAACAGAAACAACCACTACTACTAACGTGTATTGGAAATGGTCAGGGTTTCTGGAAGCTTGAGCCATTTTTTCAGATGATGATGGGTCTGGACATATTTGGATTATGGTACGGGTATTTTGCCATAAAAAGGTCAGTCAGCTCCACTACCTGCTCTTCTGAATACTTTTGTACGCCCATTAATAAATTAACATAAACAGCACTTCTTACACACCAAGTATTCAGCAATAAGCACCAAGGTCATCTCTGCAAGTGTAATAAATAAATAAGTAAATATATAATTACACTTGCATGACATCTTTAAGGTAGGAACACACTAAGGGCTGTACTCTGTGAGCAACATCCCCTTGTGTGCCCCCCTCCCATACTGGGCCGCCCGACGGACAATATCACACAGTGACATCACGTCGCGTTCAGCCAGAGCATGCAGCCTTGGACGAGGAGTCAAAATTGAGCTGCAGGCACGGCCGGGACAGAGGGTCATTAAAGACCCGCACATCGCTTGTCATTTACAGCGTACACACTAATCAATATAGTAAAAAACGTTACTTAGGAAGAGTCAAAATTAGCGATGTTGTTTACTTTATCGATTAGTGTGTGCGGGACTTTAGTGCCATAGTTGATTCTCTGAGTTTCATTGCATCTGTTGTAGAATTTATCATTTCATATATCAAATAGATTTTAAATCACGTTGTAACATTGTGTCTATTTCTATCTAAAGGGATTGTATAAACCAGTGGTTCTCAAACTGTGCGCCACGGCACCCAGGGGTGCATCGGAGTACTTGCAGGGGTGCCCTGGGTTGGTGGTCCAGGACCAATTCAATTTATTTACAATCAGTGTAATAGACAAAACCAGTGCTGGGGGCTGCCAATCATAACATATGTCAACAAACAAAAGTGAATCCTGACCCTCACCACACAACTGAGCCTAAGAATGACATATAAACACAATTTACTTAATGTAATATTTATGTCTGAATTTCTCAATAAGAAACGTTTGGCCTTGGGGTGCCGTGAAAAAAATTCTGATACCCTAGGGCACTGACTCCAGAAAAAAAAGAAAAAAATTAAAGTGTGGGAACCACTGGTGTAGATCTAAGTATGCTATCCATTCTCATAAGTAGAATATTAAATTCCTAACACTAATTTAGTAACACTATAGTTTCTTCACTGGCATGCTGCTCTGGGCTTTCTGGCTTTCTTTTTGGGGTGCCGTACCCTTCACCTAGGTATAGCATCAGGTACCCCCAATATACAGAGAGGCCTTGACGTGGCTTGGGGGCTTATTCATACATTTGCGCAAAAATACGTAACCAAGATCTCTGAGCTTTAATATTGTGTAGGATTTAAATCTGGTTACTGTTATCATTCAGGGTGCTGGGGGAAACAAAATGTTTTTTTTTTTTTTGCTTAGAATATTAATTGAGAGAGCACCCACTGGGCTTCCATTATAAGTGGTAGGTTAAGTAAAAATGTATGGTGTGATGGCTGTTCTCAAGTGGTCAAGATGGCTATTCTCGGTGTTCAAAATCAGTGACTTAAAAAGGAGATGAAATTTGCTAGAGCTTCAGTTCAAGCCAGTAGGCAACCAATTATTATAATAAATGTTATTGACTGAATACATTAAACAGTTGCACTAACAATTACAAATTATGGCTAACTAGCTGTTCTACCCATTCTTCACACGATAGTTTCTGATTTTTACAGTTGTAAATATAAAGGAGTGTTAAAAATTTGGTCAAATCTATAGAGCGGACGTCTTAATGTAAGTAAATATTAATCCATGGTTCTTGGCGTTACCTGAGGAGAACCCGTAGCAGATACGATGAAAAGTGACAGGACCATTCTGTAGTTTATTAAATTCTACACACTAGAGGTGCAATCCAAATTTTGAACCAATTGTCCGTTTGGCTGTTATCGTTCACACAACGCAAGCCACGCATCGGTAAGGATGTCATTATGTCAACCCCTTTTTCATCCCCTTATGGGAGGTTTATTAAAATTCTAATTATGTTTTTTCCCTATTTCCCACCAGCAGAAGACCCATGTTAAATTTCATCTTTCTAACATATTGGGAAGTAAGAGAAGTAAGGGAGTATGCAATTAGGTTCGTTTTTTTCGTCTAGGCGGAAAAACAGGGCTTTTTGCTATTTTTAGGGCGAATGGGTATTCGCCCTATTCAATAGCAGGGCTGTTTTTATGCCTAGGCGAAACATTCAGCAGGAGCGAAAAACATGTGGATTGGCCCTTAGCTCCGGTAATCACGGAGCCATTGATTTTGCCCCCTGTCTATTCAATTGAGGCCATTTCACCCTTTTTTTTTTTTTTTACCTTTTAGGAACATTTTCACCAATGCCTTTTCACTTTTTTTTTCTTTAATGAAAAGGCATTGGCGAGAATGGCCCTTGTTTTCACCAGCGCAGGTGAGGAAACATGTGGATTCGCCAATCCACATGTTGTTCGCTCCTGCTGAATTTTTTACCTAGGCAAAAAAAAAACAGCCCTGCTATTGAATAGGGTAAATCACCATCCACCCTAAAAATAGCACCCCCCCATCCTTCCCAATTCTCTTCCTTCCCGATATGTTCGACGAAAGCTGAAATTTAACATAGGTATTCTGCCGGTGGGAAATAGGAAAACACTGTAATTAGAATTTTAATAAACCTCCCCTAAGGGGATGAAAAGGGGGTTGACATAATGACATCTTTACCGATGCGTGGCTTGCGATGCGTGAACAATAACGCCAAAACGGACAATCGGTTCAAAATTTGGATTACTCCTCCAGTGTGTAGAATTTAATAAACTACACAAATGGTCCTGTAACTTTTTACTGTATCTGCTACGGGTGCTCCTCGGGTAACGCCAAGAAACATGAATTAATATTTACTTACATTAAGACGTCTCGAATTTACAGCTCTACAGATTTACCAAACACTCACTTATATTTACAACCATGAAAAATCAGAAACTTCTGTGCGAAGAACGGGTAGAACAGCTAGTTAAAAATAAAAAACTATTAAAAATGATCCCTTGTTTCTTATTACCCGTCTGAGCAGTCTAGGGAATCATTTTGAGACTCCTGGTTCCTGTGTTGATGGCCGGAATTAAAAGAATGTGATCGCACATCAATTGGGAGGCTACAGATGCTGTTTGGAGATCTTGGAAATATATAACCAGGAGAAGCCATGGCTCTTACAGGAGGCTGAAAGAAAAAATGTAAAATATATGAAATAATATTTTCCCTCTGTATTCAAGATTTCTTTTCCGTTGTAAAATCTGCACATCACAAACTAAATCACCTCACTTCCAAAAATCATACAGTATAAAAAGGTACATATCGTATGCAATTTAATTGTATCTTAAAGGGGTTGTGGTTAATAGGGTCGACCACACATAGGTCGACCACTATTGGTTGACAGTGACTAAGTCGACACCCAAAATAGGTGGACACAAACGTTAGGTCGACATGACAAAAGGTTGACATGAGTTTTTTTGTCATTTTTGTGTGTAGTTTTCTTCATAGAGTGACCGGGAACCCCAATTAGTGCACTGTGTCTGCGCTCGGCACAGGTTGCCGTTCCAAAGTGTAGTCCATGTGGATCGTAAAGTATGAAAACGTTCAAAACACGAAAAAAAGTGTGAAAAACGAATGTCGACATTTTGTCATGTCGACCTAGTGACCCTGTCGACCTAATGCATGTTGACCAATAGTGGTTGACCTAATGAATGTCGACCCAAGTGTGGTCAACCCAGAGACCCTTAAAGGCACATTATGTTACACTGTAGGCAGGACAGTTTATGGATATTATTTTACGAGCAATGACTGAAAATTTGGGACGCAAGCCAACTCAGAACATGCTGCAATAACAACTACTTCTATTGTGATAGCAATGGCTTCAGTGAAGCTCTGGTTGGACATGGCGTAGAAGGCATTAATAGGCAGCAACCGGCCCACCATCACGGGGGTGCTGGGGGCACAGCTGTCCCAGGCCCGGCCTCTCTGAAGAGAGAGGAGGGCCCGGGATGTTCATGCAGCTGCCTTCCCGCCCGCCGCCATCTCTGCAGTACCGCTGTCATCCCCGCTATCCTCCAGCAGCTCTGCATTGAAAAACGTCTCTCCCAAAATGGCCACCACCACCACAGAGGAGACAGTTATTCAAGACACTAGAGGAGCCCTCTAGTATCTTTAATAACTGTCTCCTTTGAGGCGGTGGCCATTTTGAGGGGGACATTTTCAATACAGATCTGCAGGAGGACGAAGGACAGTAGCAGAACAGCGGGGACAGAGGCGGGCAGGCAGCAGCATGAGCATCTTGGGCCCTCCAGACAGCGGCACATGTATGTATACATACTATTTGGTCAGTCCCGGGCCCCAAAATTTCTGATGGCAGCCCTGGGCAGCAAAGCTGAAAACAGAAAGGATGACCTTAGAATCTTTTCCCTTTCCATTGCACTTATTGGGGTAAATTTACTACGGTGGGAGTTTTTTTAGAACTGGTGATGTTGCTCATAGCAACCAGATTTTACATAACATTTATCTTACTGCTTCTAGAAGATAATTGATAGAATCTGATTGGTTGATATGGGCAATGTCAAAGTCAGAAAAATATCTCTATGCACACTACCATATTTGCACCTCACACAGGTCCGTGCTGCGCATGCGTACGCTCTCCCGTACGTGCGCATACTCACAGTCGCGGGCACCCGCAGGCGCACGGTATGCGTATTTACGGTAGAGTTTATGTGATCGTAGCGTGCGACTCAATCATTACATATTTTCACTATATAATGTATTTTGTAGATCATGGTCCCTTTGATAGATTCTGAAAGTTTAGTTAACATAGCATGTTCCTGAACAGAGAGATCCCTCTTTGTATTGTACGAAGGGTCTAACAGGGGTCATACAGTGGTGTTTGGTACCCATCGGAAGAGTATTTAAATAGCAATATTCCGGTGTTGGTTTGGAGCGGATTAATCGCTCGTGCGAATAGTTATGGACGTAAGAAGTTTATGTCCATTTACTATTATTTGTTCTTATTTAGTCATGCGGCGGGAAACCCAGTATCCCACCCACCTGAACAGTTGGAAGCAGTCACAGCCCACCTGTATGAATCAACCTATGACCTTTTGTTATAATGCGAAGCCGAATTCCTGTGTCCAATGAACAATGAGATTGTAGGGACCATTGAATTGCATTGTGTGTGGGGCATAAATAGGCAGGCCGACCACATCCAGTTCACTCTCTTCAACGGTTCTCATTGCTGATAATCGGGAGCTGGATATCGAGGCGCATGCGATCGTTTCCCCTTGTGCGCAAGTGTTTCTCCGCAACTATATTGATCTTCTTGTTATTGTGGGCCAATTTCTCTCTCTCTCTCTCTCTCTCTTCTCCTCTCTCTTATTTTCTCTTAAATAGTAATTGTATTATATTTCCTGTGTAGTTATCTGGTTAGGTAGTCTATGTTATATTGTAGTGTATGATTTGTATTTGTATTAATTCTTTTGCAAGTATATCATTCAGAATATATATATATTAGGCGTTGGACCCTAAGCCCAGGTATCTGTGTATTTCTTATAGTGTTAAGTATTCTCAGAGCGTCGGTGACGCTAGAACAGCTTTAAAGGTAATAAGGTTATACTGTGTTGCATTTACACTCTATCATTACACTAAGGTTTTACTGCACAATACACTGTTTATGGTTTAGATACAAAGGTTTAACATTGTGAGCGTCAGCGCCACTGGTGATCTCCTCGTGGTCCCGAGCGTCCGCTACGCTATAGCGAATCATTAAGTTAGTCAGCAGCCAATAGCGTGCCTGCCTGTGATCTCTTGGCCGTGAGCGAACGTGACGCTTGAGCGTCTCGACTACGGCTAAGCGATTGTTACGCAACGTGCGTACCCTTACGGTACTTCATACGTAGATAGCGTACAGTGTTCTTAGACCTCATAAAGGGTATTATATAAGATAAATATTTAGCTTTATCAATTGCGGGCTCGTCCTGTCCTTCACATATCTGCACTAGGTAATTTCAGCAGACATTATCCAGCAGCAAAGGGCGGGAGATCATATTCCTCGTAGTGCTGTTTGGATAAGCGTCTGCTTCTCTTAGTAAAGGGTGCTGAAGGAATCCGGGAACCGGAGGTAAGAACAACACGCTAGTCTCTTTTAAAACTGTTTATTTTTCTGTCTTGCGTACACACGCACGCATATCTGCATTTCTTTTCATTAGTGTATTTTCATATATCACTCTCCTGTTTGCCAGTTTTATAGTTGATAAACGTGCTAAGAGAGATTTGCCGCTATTTCATAGTTTAAGAGTAAAGGTAATATAGTTAAAGTATAGACAAACACACAGCTGTGCCTGAGAGACAAGGCGAAGTCAGTGTGGTGCGCGGTAGATGATAAAGGATCATCTACATTGATAAACGTATAAATTGTGTTACGGTGGATCTTTGCTTTACGTACACGTGTCTCTAACAAAGGACCGAGACTTGCGTCCGCAACCCAAGGGCCGACGCACGCAGCGTATATTACGCAACGGAGCGTACGGGTACGCCCACGTAACTCAAATCACAAGTGTTAAATTTTTTCAACGCGGTAAATAGCGCAACGCGGTAAATAACGCAAGGCGATAAATCGCGCAAATCTATTTTAACATTCGAAATTGAAATTAACAGATCCTTCTCCTAATTGGTAACACATCTGGTCTAAAGAAAATTTCTGCGCAGAAATAGAAATAGAAACAAAAGTGTATATGTGGTGAGTGAGTGTTTGTTTTTACAATTTTTGAGGTTGAACCACAAGAAAAGTCGAGTTCTCGTGAGGTACATGCGTGTAAGTGACGTACATGGTGGCTAGGGAGGCACCCCTGGTTAAAACACACAATTTGAGCATTAGAGTGTAGCAGACCAGGAGGTCATACTGTAACAGACCAGGAGGTCATGGCAGACCAGCAGGTTCAGGTACAGCAGACAAGGAAGTCCGCTATACAGTCCACAGGCACAACACCAAGAAAGGGTTGGTGCAACACCCATATAGGCCATACAAGCTCTGGCTGAAGGAATTCGCAGCCGTAATTTTCGATTCCACTGGTCGCTCCATACATAAGATTAGTTGCTTATGTGCTGAACGATTGTACCGCACGTAATTGTGTGCATTAGTAAACCTGACCGGTACTATTTGTGTACGAAGGTCATAAACGCTATTTGTACATTCTAACGTGATTTGTGTAATTTTTTTTATTTTAAGGGAGGTTCGCTGCTCACTCAGGAACTATCCAACAACCAATAGTTACTGGAAAGAGTAAGTGTTCTTCGGATCACCCTTGCAGGTTCCAGTAAATAGAGGTTCAGGTCGCAGGGGCCCTGGGTCGAGTACGCCAGCACTATATCAGTGTGATCAGGTCGTATTGGTCGGCGTGGGCGAGTGAGTGGGGTACTCGGTAAACCGCCACCGTCAGCCTATTTTGAACATTTTGGTTTGCGTAAGGGTTGGCTGAATAAAGCAACACCTTCGAACTATGGGGGCCACTTGTTCAGGTAGGGGGCGATCAACCTCGGTTCGGGTTGATTCAGTGAACCGACCAGTCGGGTCGGCAAGGTACGTAATGTGTGAGAAATACGGAAGTCACACAGAAGCTTTATGTGATGAATGGGAGAGAATGACGGTACATGACGGGGAGAAATTCCCAAGAGTAGGTAGCTTCAGCACAGAAGTGTTACAAAATTTAAGGAGAAGGATATGTCTCATTAAATCAGCAAAGAGACGAATCAAACATTACGATTATTTGCAGTTGTGGCAACAGGAGGGTGACATACAGAGAGGATTGGCTCAGGCGGCGGTATCTGGCTCGATCAGAAAACTGATAGCCACGGCCCCACCGCCACCATATATATCGGGAGAAAAATTGGTTGCGGAGAATGACGCACTAAGGTGTAACACACAAACACTTAGCAACTGTGTAAATGTTAAAGATAATGTTAACCAATTAACCAATGCAAGTATTAACCCGTGCAAGTTGTACCCTGTTTTGAACTTTCCTCAGGAGTGTGATCAAGAGGACGAATCGGCAACAATTTCAGCGCTCTCTCTAGCAGCCACCATAGCAGAGACCACAGTAGGCACAGCTCCACCCCCGAGATTAGTAACAAAGGCCCCTAGCGGAGGGATAGGTGAGGTCGTATCAACGGGTAAGTACGGCACCATACACTATGCTGAAACTATTTCACCACAGCCTGTAGAATCTACACAGAATGAGGTTGTTAGAGTTAATCCTGTTAAGGTAATAGTAGTTCCAAATGGGAAAACAGACACTTCAGGAGTCACTCCTGTTAGGAACATTGCCATGTACAGTCCATTTTCCCGAATGGAATTAAGGACCATAGTGTCGGAATTCCCTGACCCTAGAAAAGACTTAGTTGCCAGCCAAAAATACATCAGAGACCTAGGTAACACGGTAGAGCCCAACAATAAAGACTGGCAGATATTGCTGAGAGCATGTTTACCCTCCAATGTCGACGCAGCTCAATTTTTAGCTGACTGTGGATTAGATCAGGATGTACCTCTTACAGAAGTGTACAACAAAGACAATGTAAAAAGAATAAGTTTACAGTTAAAGGAGTATTTCCCAGCCGTAGTTAAATGGAACAAAATATTCTCCATTAAACAGAAGGAGTCAGAAACAGCTGCAGAGTATTTTCACAGAGCATTATCAGAAATGGCAAAATACACAGGCATAGAGGACATTAAAACAAACATAAACCATCGAGAAGTAGCAGTATCGGTACTGATGGATGGTTTAAAAGAGTCATTGAAGACTAGGGTACAGACCACACAACCATGTTGGCGAGGTCTGTCTGTGGCTACTTTGAGAGAGGCTGCTATTGATCACGATAGGAACATCACCAGACACAGGGAACAACAAGGTGATAAGTTAATGGCAGTAAGTATACAGGCCCTGACCACAAGGCAGCCTTTGTTTATATCACCAAACCCTGTGGGTAAGTCAAATGTGGTTACTTGTTATTCTTGTCATAAACAGGGACACATGGCACGAGATTGTAGAGTGAAGAATTCACGAAACTCATACCAACCCCCTAGACAACGACACGACACACGACATTGGGATCAGGGTCCGCAGAAACGGAGTTATGAGCCACATACAGGGGAAACAAAAAGATATCCCCCGAACAGAGACTGGCAAGCCTCTGGTAGCTCCCAATTAACTCCATCACAAGTAGTTGCTGCCAGCGGGATTCAGGGAGGTCACCATACCCAATAGGGGTGTGGCCATACCTGTAATCTGCAGCCAGTAAAATTGATTGCAAGCCTTGGAAGTGAACCAGAAATTGCAATCAATGTAGCTGGTAAATCATTAAACTTTCTTGTAGACACAGGGGCGGCCAAATCAGTGATAAATTCGACAGTGGGCATGAGAACCACTGGTAAGACAATTCCAGCCATAGGGGTAACGGGAGTAGTCCAGCACTACCCTGTTAGCAAACCAGCCGAGATTACAGTAGGGCCTTTACATACCAAGCATTCCTTTTTGCTGGCTGCATCGGCACCGACTAATCTCCTGGGAAGAGACTTACTGTGTAAAATGGGGTGCGTCATTTATTGTACTCCTGAAGGTGTATTCTTGGACATACCTGAGAATCACGCTCAGGAAGTGCGAGACATGTTAGACTCCCCGTCAAAATTAATGTCACATACCATTATGACAAATAGGACTCCCTCCCAAGTAGAAGAAAGGACATCTCAGATACCAGAGTCACTTTGGACTAAAGATGGACAGGACACTGGATTAATGGCAAACGTAGCTCCGGTAGTTGTACAAGTAAAAGATGGTAGGATAGCTCCAAAAATCCCACAGTACCCTCTGAAGCCAGAGGTGGAGTTAGGAGTGTATCCCGTAATAGAGCGCTTGCTACAACAGGGCATTCTGGTAAGAACGTCCAGCACTGCCAATAGTCCCATCTTCCCTGTTAAAAAGAGTGGGGGGAGGGGTTACCGGCTAGTGCAGGATCTAAGGGGGATTAACAAAATAGTTGAGAGTCAGTTCCCCGTAGTGCCAAATCCAGCTGTCATCCTAATGCAAATCCCTCCCACTGCGAAATTTTTCACTGTTATTGACCTCTGCTCCGCTTTCTTTTCGGTACCTCTGCACCCTGACAGTCAATATTTGTTTGCATTTACATACAGAGGAGTCCAATACACATGGACTCGATTACCACAAGGATTCATAGATAGCCCAAGTATATTTTCTCAGGCTTTGCATGATTGTTTACAGTCTTTCCAACCAGTGAGTGGATCAGTATTAATACAGTACGTGGATGATCTACTACTGTGTTCTGATTCATTGGAAGCATCCCTGAAGGATACGAAACAGCTCCTGTTTCATCTTTCAGACACAGGACACAAGGTTTCCAAAGACAAGTTGCAATTATGCCAAACTAAGGTAAAATATTTGGGACACTGTCTAACACAAGGACTGAGACACCTGACCGCTGATAGAATTCAAGCAATTAGAGACATGACTCTGCCACAAACCCAGCAACAGATCAGAACATTTTTAGGAATGTGTGGGTATTGCCGTAACTGGATCCCAGGGTTTTCCATTCTAGCGTTACCCTTGCAGGAGATGGTCTCCTCAAACAAACCTGATCGGATTTCGCATACAGACGAGTCTGAGACAGCATTTGAGAGACTTAAACAGTGCCTAACGCAGGCACCAGCATTAGGTATGCCAGACTATGGGAAACCCTTTGAACTATACGGAACAGAAAGTGCTGGTTGCGCGGCAGGCGTACTAACCCAAAAGCACGGTGATGCCAGCAGGCCGGTAGCATATTACAGCGCTCAGCTAGATACGGTAGCGCGATCCCTCCCCACATGCTTGCGAAGCGTTGCTGCGATAGCATTGCTAGTAACGAAAAGCGAAGACGTCGTGCTAGGTCACAACCTCACAATTCATACACCACATGCAGTGTCAGCCTTGTTAAATTCTGCCCAAACCAGACACGTCTCATCAGCGCGGTTTACAAGATGGGAATTGGCACTAATGGCCCCCGTAAACATCACCATAAGGAGATGCAGTGCATTAAATCCTGCAACATATCTCCCAGGTGTGCCTGGACAGGCACAAAGGGTGGAGGATGAGAGTGGTGGGGAAGGAGAATTTAATACAAAGGAAGACACACATGATTGTATGGAATATTTGACCCAAAATTTTACCGCAAGGCCTGACATCAGTGACAACCCACTGGAAGATGTAGAACTTACGTTCTACACGGACGGTAGTTGTCATAGACAGTCAGACTCGGGAGACTTGTGTACTGGATACGCAGTCGTAGATGACCAAGGCACCATAGAAGCGGAACCGCTAGGCCCACCTCACTCAGCCCAGGTTGCTGAACTGGTCGCCCTAACCAGAGCATGTGAATTGGCTAAGGGCAAATCAGCCAATATCTACACCGATTCTAGATACGCATTCAGGGTAGTCCATGATTTCGGAGCCCTATGGCGCCTCAGAAATTTCATGACGGCAGCTGGTACACCGGTAGCGCATGCAGCTCACATAAAAAGGCTTCTAACAGCGATACAGGAACCCGACAGAGTGGCTGTTATCAAATGTAAAGCACACACATATAGCCAAGACCCAGTATCACTTGGTAACAGCCGAGCAGACGAAGCTGCTAAATTAGCAGCTGCTACCCCCAGACAGACAGACACCACACAACTGATGGTATTTAATACCATCAACACCCAGAAGTTGTGTGAGATGCAAAATTTGTGTTCCACACAGGAAAAGGCAGTCTGGAAGGCAAAAGGATATGGCCAGGAGTCCTCAGGACTCTGGACGGATGGACACGGTAAACCAGTGGCCCCCAGAGCATACCTTCCATGTTTAGCTGAGGCAGCTCACGGGCTGACTCATCTGGGCAAGGAAGGGATGTGCAAGTTGGTAAGAGCATATTGGTGTGCCCCAGGATTTTCATCTCATGCGAGTAAAAGAGCAATGTCATGCCTTACCTGTCTGAGAAAGAACATCGGAAAGGCAATACCTACAGAACCATCTCATATCCCACCTGCCGGCGGCCCTTTCCAGGTAATACAGATTGACTTTATTCAATTACCCCCTTGTCGAAATTTGAAATATGTACTTGTTTGTATAGATGTTTTCTCAAATTGGGTCGAAGCATTTCCAGCGGCCACAAATACCGCTATGTTTACTGCTAAGAAAATTGTGCAGGAATTTGTATGTAGATATGGTATCCCTAGAATTATCGAAAGTGATAGGGGTACCCATTTTACAGGTGATGTCTTTCAAGGAATGTGTGAATTGATGGGAATTGATAGCAAGCTGCACACTCCATACCGTCCACAGGCGAGTGCGAAAGTGGAAAGAGTGAACAGCACTATTAAAAATAAACTGAGTAAAGTGATGGCAGAGACAGGATTGACATGGCCAGAAGCTTTACCCATTGTACTGTACAGCATCAGAACCACTCCCAGGTCCCCTCTTAATCTGTCTCCCTTTGAAATCTTGTTTGGTCGACAACCGCATGTTATGATTAACCCTCAGGATGATTTGAAGTGTAACAATGAAGTGACTGTAAAATACTTGATTAACATGAGTAAACAGTTAAGGAATCAAAATGATAATCTGAAGTTAGTGATTCCTGATTTACCAGATAGTAATTGTCATGACATTGAACCTGGGGATTATGTAATGATACGGAATTTTCTACGCTCAGGTTGCCTTATTGACAGGTGGGAAGGACCATACCAGGTCTTATTGACTAGCACTACAGCATTGAAGGTTGCTGAGAGAGAGACTTGGGTTCATTCGTCCCACTGTAAAAAGGTTGCTGATCCAGAGAGGTCCCGTGATAAGGAACAGACGGTAGAGGTTGTATCACTGGAGTGTCTGTTCCAGGAGGATTGAGGCGGCACCTGAGCATTGAAAATCACAAGACCAAAAGCAGTTGTCGATCCCCTGTTCCCTTTTATTGTTTTTCTCCAACTTCCCATCCCCTCTCCCTCAAATTATTTTTTTTCCCCCTTCTCATTCTTCTCCGTTTCCTCCTACAAGATGGACTTGCCCCAAGAGACTGTGATCCGGATTTTCCTGTTGACCATGATGTTGACCAGAGCAGTCTGTTCCGGCGAGAGTACCATGGAGGTCGAGAGAGGTTCTGGAATGGGTTCTGATGACAGAGATGGAGGCGTAGTTCTCCAAGAACAACATAATCAACAAGCAAAGGCGAGTATCAGAAAACGATCCGATAGCATTGACCATAGAAGGAATTGTGAAGGATTGTTAGCTGAAGAAAACTGTATCTGTCGGCTCTGTAACAATGTCATTGAGGATGGGTGCATAAAGAAATGCCAATCCAGTTTTAATATCCATATGGACCGGCATCCATTGAGTGACTATCACTCCTTAGTGGGTAGTGTGTTAAATAAAACAGATTGTTGGGTATGCTCTCAAGTACCTCAAGGTCATAGCAAATCAGGGCTAGTACCATTTCCTTTAACGTTAGGGGAGGTACTTGAGTTAAGTGGTGGGAGACCGGTGGACAGGAGGTTTAATATCTCCAGCCCTCCTAGTTTGAAGCTCCACCAATACCATGTGGATAGGTCCCTATTATGCTTTAACATCTCCAATCCCCGAAAGCCGGGAAATTGGGAAGTGTCATGGAGTAATCAAACCATGACCTTTTCACATAGAGCAGATAGAATGCCTACAGATACAGAGCTTATACGCCACATAGCCAGTAGAGGAAAATCTTTCCGGTATAGGTATACCTTAGGAAATAGGATTACGAGAGTTGGAGAGGTATCACCAGGATACTGTGCACATATCGTACAACCTGATACGTGTACTAAGCAGATGGAAGAATTAGGGTTAGGAGATTTCACATGGAAGGTGTGTAATATGGTTATGTCCTACTCCGTCCCATATGTTCTCCCCGATGATGCATATTTCATATGCGGGAGAAAGGCGTATAAGTGGCTTGCCCCAAACTCTGAAGGATTGTGTTATATTGGAAAAGTACTGCCTGAAGTAATGACTGTATCACATGACAAAATGAAAGACATACACCGTGTTGCCCAAACTCCTTATACTCACACCCATTACGAACACGTAGTTAAACGGCACCTGATAGAAAGAACAGAGCATCCGGCCTCTGACATGATCCATGAATCCACCGGGATTCAGTTTCTAATCGCGTTAGATATCACTCGCACCGCTAGAGGAGTATTGAATTACAAATACATATCTGCACTCGCCAATTTGTTAGATAATATCACTGAAATGTATGATGACACGTTTAGGTATACTGGAAGAGAACTTCAGGCTTATAAAACAGAACTGGTACAGCATAGAATGGTTCTTAATTACCTCACAGCAGTGACAGGCGGATATTGTGTCACACTGGCAACACAATACGGCGTGAAATGTTGCACATATATTACGAATAGCACCGAGGACCCGGTCGAGGTCATAGACCAAAAGATGGACGATATTCTCCAACTGAAGTGGGAATTTCGCAGGAGACACAATCTCACTCTTGCTGCTGTAGGTAATGAGCTGACTGGTTGGGTGTCATGGTTGAACCCGCGAAATTGGTTCTCTGGTTTAGGAGACTGGGCTCAAGGAGTCATAATGGATGTTGGGAAGTTTCTCCTATGTATCTTAGGTGTTATCATAACGATTGGTTTGATATTTAGATGCGGTCAGGCTTTAATGAGGTGCAATCATCGTACTAGGGTAATGAGTTTAAGGAGTGAGGAAACTGTAATTCCAATGGACTTGATTTATGACCCAAATGTAGAAACAATGATGTGATGAAAATGCGATTTCTACGGTCCGTTTCTTTCACCTGTTTTTCCGTTTTCTCCAAGGTAAAAAGACCCACTTGGACGAGGAATTTGATGAGCCGATGTACAGACAACAGAGGGATTAAAGAAGAAGTTTTGACAACCTGATACACAGATTTTTGATGAACTATGCCATGGATCCCCAGTTTCCCTAGAAATTTTAAAATTACGCTAGCCCAACACTTTTGTAAATCTATGGACATTGACAGCTTTTGCTCGCACCTTATGGGCAAAAGCACAAAGAAGACTGCATTCAACAGACACCAAACAAGACCTCAATCGACGAATGTACATTTACCTGACATAGAATACCACCGCATTTACCGTAATTATGTCTTTTCTTCATTTCTACAACCCTCAGGTAATGACACACATAGTCGATAGGGAATACAGGCACAGATATCAGCAATCACATATCTCCCCCATTCATGTATCATCAACTAAAATGTGCTCCCCCATTTTGTTACAACCAAAGCCGAAAAGAGCTCGGTAAAGTTTGACAGCCCATCCACAGACCCGTACCACGGGATAAGAAGGAATTCAAATGTATACTTCGCAATACCTCGAAGCTTGATTTAAAACACGTACGGCACGATGATACATGACCCCCAAGCACGGATTCATACACACATGCTTCTGCTATCTCACTAGGTCATACCCTTTTCCTACCTTCTCCTCTCCTCCCCTACCCAACCATGTAAATGTATTAACCCCTGACATATATTTTTCTCCTTTTGAAATGTTTTAGAAGGTGGCAGTTATTGTTGACTGCCAAAGGGTGGACTGTCAAAGTCAGAAAAATATCTCTATGCACACTACCATATTTGCACCTCACACAGGTCCGTGCTGCGCATGCGTACGCTCTCCCGTACGTGCGCATACTCACAGTCGCGGGCACCCGCAGGCGCACGGTATGCGTATTTACGGTAGAGTTTATGTGATCGTAGCGTGCGACTCAATCATTACATATTTTCACTATATAATGTATTTTGTAGATCATGGTCCCTTTGATAGATTCTGAAAGTTTAGTTAACATAGCATGTTCCTGAACAGAGAGATCCCTCTTTGTATTGTACGAAGGGTCTAACAGGGGTCATACAGTGGTGTTTGGTACCCATCGGAAGAGTATTTAAATAGCAATATTCCGGTGTTGGTTAGGAAGCGGATTAATCGCTCGTGCGAATAGTTATGGACATAAGAAGTTTATGTCCATTTACTATTATTTGTTCTTATTTAGTCATGCGGCGGGAAACACAGTATCCCACCCACCTGAACAGTTGGAAGCAGTCACAGCCCACCTGTATGAATCAACCTATGACCTTTTGTTATAATGCGAAGCCGAATTCCTGTGTCCAATGAACAATGAGATTGTAGGGACCATTGAATTGCATTGTGTGTGGGGCATAAATAGTAGTGATGAGCGGATTCGGTTTTACTCGGTTTTACTCGGTTCTCAAAACGGCATCTTATTGGCTCACGGATGTCACGTGTTTTGGATAGCCAATAAGATGCCGTTTTGAGAACCGAGTAAAACCGAGTAAAACCGAACCTCGCTCATCACTAATAAATAGGCAGGCCGACCATATCCAGTTCACTCTCTTCAACGGTTCTCATTGCTGATAATCGGGAGCTGGATATCGAGGCGCATGCGATCGTTTCCCCTTGTGCGTAAGTGTTTCTCCGCAACTATATTGATCTTCTTGTTATTGTGGGCCAATTTCTCTCTCTCTCTCTCTTCTCCTCTTTCTCTCTTATTTTCTCTTAAATAGTAATTGTATTATATTTCCTGTGTAGTTATCTGGTTAGGTAGTCTATGTTATATTGTAGTGTATGATTTGTATTTGTATTAATTCTTTTGCAAGTATATCATTCAGAATATATATATATTAGGCGTTGGACCCTAAGCCCAGGTATCTGTGTATTTCTTATAGTGTTAAGTATTCTCAGAGCGTCGGTGACGCTAGAACAGCTTTAAAGGTAATAAGGTTATACTGTGTTGCATTTACACTCTATCATTACACTAAGGTTTTACTGCACAATACACTGTTTATGGTTTAGATACAAAGGTTTAACATTGTGAGCGTCAGCGCCGCTGGTGATCTCCTCGTGGTCCCGAGCGTCCGCTACGCTATAGCGAATCATTAAGTTAGTCAGCAGCCAATAGCGTGCCTGCCTGTGATCTCTTGGCCGTGAGCGAACGTGACGCTTGAGCGTCTCGACTACGGCTAAGCGATTGTTACGCAACGTGCGTACCCTTACGGTACTTCATACGTAGATAGCGTACAGTGTTCTTAGACCTCATAAAGGGTATAATATAAGATAAATATTTAGCTTTATCAGCAACATCACCAGTTCTAAAAAAACTCCCGCCTTAGTAAATTTACCCCACTGTCTTATTTTGTTTGGTAAATAAGAAATGCATTGAACCAAGCAGATCCAACTAGGAGTCTGATACATGCCCAGAGGGTACTCGTAATACTGGCAGCGTGGGAAGGGGTGGTACTTCATAAACAATAAGGCCAGTAATGCCTGGTTCGTCTGGGATTATTATAGACTTCACCTTTATTCTTTGCAGTATAATGAGAGAGTCCTCACATCCAACTGGATTTGATTACTTAGGCATTGTCCATAATCTGAATACCGCTACAATGACTCAGTGATGTGCAGTGAGGACCCATAGAGCCACAAAGGGGTCGAATCCTTCTCACCTTTTGGAAGAAGCAAATTATGAATTCTTCTGAGGCCAATTTGGTAACTTAATAGGCAATCAGGGGTAGATGTATAATAGGGAGTTATGTGGCTAAGTGGTAACTGCACACGAGCTGCAGTTACTGCTTCTCCCCATTTATTAAAGTGGTGTAGTGTGCAAAATGCACCCCTGTCGTTATCGACACTCCTATCTTCAAGATAGATGTATGAACAGTCAGTGGCAATGACCGCTCCGACAACAGCATGCGTAGCACTGTCCCTGGCTGTCTGATCTGGACAAGTAAATTAACACTCTCCCTCTTCGTTAATCAAACTATAATGCATGCAGCCAGCGTCTGGAACCGCTTCAATTTGAATTTTTATTAATATATGATTATATATTCATTTTGTAATAGATTGGCTAATGCAGCACTGTATTTTATTTCTCTGACGTCCTAGTGGATGCTGGGGACTCCGTAAGGACCATGGGGAATAGACGGCTCCGCAGGAGACTGGGCACATCTAAAGAAAGCTTTAGGACTATCTGGTGTGCACTGGCTCCTCCCCCTATGACCCTCCTCCAGGCCTCAGTTAGATTTCTGTGCCCGGCTGAGCTGGATGCACACTAGGGGCTCTCCTGAGCTCCTAGAAGAAAGTATAGTTTAGGTTTTTTATTTTCAGTGAGACCTGCTGGCAACAGGCTCACTGCAACGAGGGACTAAGGGGAGAAGAAGCGAACCTACCTAAGTGGTGGTAGCTTGGGCTTCTTAGGCTACTGGACACCATTAGCTCCAGAGGGATCGAACACAGGACCCAACCTCGTCGTCCGTTCCCGGAGCCGCGCCGACGTCCCCCTTACAGAGCCAGAAACAAGAAGGTGGTCCGGAAAATCGGCGGCTGAAGACTTCTGTCTTCTCCAAGGTAGCACACAGCACTGCAGCTGTGCGCCATTGCTCCTCATGCACACCACACACTGCGGTCACTGATGGGTGCAGGGCGCTGGGGGGGGGGGGCGCCCTGAGCAGCAATAATAACACCTTGGCTGGCAAAACTAACACCATATATAGCCCCAGAGGCTATATAGGTGTATATTAACCCCTGCCAGAAACGATAAAATAGCGGGAGAAAGCCTGCCGAAAAAGGGGCGGAGCCATCTCCCTCAGCACACTGGCGCCATTTTCCCTCACAGCTCTGCTGGAGGGATCGCTCCCTGGCTCTCCCCTGCAGTCCTGCACTACAGAAAAGGGTTAAAAAGAGAGGGGGGGCACAAATTAGGCGCAGTATATATATATTATGTAGCTATAAGGGAAAACACTCTCTATAGGTGATATCCCTGTGATATATAGCGCTCTGGTGTGTGCTGGCATACTCTCCCTCTGTCTCCCCAAAGGGCTTTGTGGGGTCCTGTCCTCTGTCAGAGCATTCCCTGTGTGTGTGCTGTGTGTCGGTACTGCTGTGTCGACATGTATGATGAGGATAATGATGTGGAGGCGGAGCAAATGCCTGTGAATGGGATGTCACCCCCCTGCGGGGTCGACACCGGTGTGGATGGACTTATGGAAGGAATTACGTGACAGTGTCAACTCCTTACATTAAAGGTTTGACGACATAGGACAGCCGGCTGCTCTGCTTGTGCCTGTCCAAGCGTCTCACATGTCATCAGGGGCTCTAAAACGCCCGCTACCTCAGATGGCAGACACAGATGTTGACACGGATACCGACTCCAGTGTCGACGACGATGAGACTAGTGTACCTTCCAATAGGGCCACCCGTTACATGATTTAGGCAATGAAAGAGGTATTACACATTTCTGATAATACCCCAGATACCACAAAAAAGGGTATTATGTTGGTGACAGAAAACTACCAGTAGTTTTCCTGCATCTGAGAAATTGATATGAGGTGTGTAAGGAAGCGTGGACTTCCCCCGATAAGAAATTGTTAATTTCTAAAGCAGCGTACCCTTTTCCGCCAGAGGATAGGTCACGTTGGGAAATAACCCCTAGGGTAGATAAAGCGGTTACACGCTTATTAAAAAAGGTGGCACTACCATCACGGATACGGCCGCCCTGAAGGACCTGCTGATAGAAAGCAGAAAACTACCCTTAAAGCTATATACACACACACACGGGCATTATATTGAGACCTGCTATTGCCTCGGCATGGATGTGCAGTGCGGCAGCTGCGTGGTCAGATTCCCTGTCGGATAATATTTATACTATACATAGGGACAATATTTTGCTGAAAATAGAGCATATAAAAGACGCTGTCTTATACATGCGTGATGCACAGAGGGATATTTGCCGACTGGCATCACTAATAAGCGCTATGTAAAACCATTGCCGCCAGACGGGGGTTATGGACTCGGCAATGGTCGGGCGATGCCGATTTAAAACGGCACATGGAAGTTTGCCCTAGAAGGGGGTGGAACTGTTTGGGGATGGTCTTTCAGACCTCGTTTCCACAGCTACGGCTGGGAAATTAAAACTTTTGCCACAAGCTACCCCACAGCAAAAGTAAGCACTGTATTATCAGGTACAGTCCCTTCGGCCCCAGAAAAGTAGAGAGCTAGAGGCTCATCTTTTCTGCCAAGAGGAAAAGGTAGAGGGAAAAAGCTGCAGCACACAGCTAGTTCCCGGGAGCAGAAGTCCTCCCCTGCGTCCGGAAGGTCCACAGCATGACGCTGGGGCTGCTCAGGCGGACCCGGGTACGGTGGGGGCCCATCTCAGAAATTTCAGTGCACAGTGGGCTCTCTCACAGGTGGATCCCTGAGTTCTTCAAACAGTATCTCAGAGGTACAGGCTGGAATTCGAGACGTCTCCCCCCCGCCGTTTACTAAAATCTTCCTTACCGGCAACTCCCTCTGCCAGGGAGGCAGTGTTGGTGGCAATCCAAAAAACTGTATTCACAGCAAGTGATTATCAAGGTACCCCTCCTTCAACAGGAAAAGGGTTACTTTTCCACAATGTTTGTGGTACCGAAACCGGACGGTTCGGTGAGACCCATCTTAAATATAAAAAATCCTTGAACACATATAACAAAAGATTCAAGTGCAAGATGGAATCGCTCAGGGCGATTATTGCGAACCTGGACGAGGGGGATTACAGGGTCTCTCTGGACATCAAGGATACTTACCTGCATGTCCTCATTTACCCTCCTCACCAGGAGTACCTCAAGGTTGTGGTACAGGACTGTCTCTATCAGTTCCAGACGCTGCCGTTTGGATTATCCACGGCACCGAGGGTCTTTACCAGGGTAATGACCGAAATGATGATACTCCTTCACAAGAAGGGAGTTTTAATTATCCCGTACTTGGACGTTCTCCTGATAAAGGCGAGGTCCAAGGAACAGTTGGTAAGGGGGTAGCACTTTCTCGGGAAGTGCTGCAACAGCAGGACTGGATTCTCAATTCCAAAGTCACAGCTGGTCCCGACGACACGTCTTCTATTCCTGGGAATGATTCTGGAAACAGACCAGAAAAAAGTGTTTCTTCCAATGGAAAAAGCCGAGGAGTTGTCATCTCTAGTCAGAAACCTCCTAAGACCGGGACAGGTGTCGGTACATCAATGCACACGAGTCCTGGGAAAAAATGGTAGCTTCGTACGAAGCAATTCCATTCGGAAAGTTCCACGCAAGGATTTTCCAGTGGGACCTGTTGGACAAATGGTCCGGGTCCCATCTCCAGATACAGCAGCGGATAACCCGGTCGGCAAGAACCAGGGTGTCGCTGCGGTGGTGGCTGCAGAGGGCCGCAGATTCGGAATACAGGACTGGGTCCTGGTGACCACGGATGCCAGCCTTCGGGGCTGGGGTGCAGTCACACAGGGAATAAAATTCCAAGGACTATGGTCCAAACAGGAGTTTTCACTTAACATAAATTTTCTGGAGATAAGAGCCATTTACAAGGCCCTAAGAAAAACAAGGCCCCTGCTTCACCAGCCGTACTGTTCCAATCAGACAACATCACGGCGCTCGCCCATGTAAACAGGCAGGGCGGCACAAGAAGCAGGAGGGCAATGGCAGAAGCCACAAGGATTCCCCGTTGGGCGGAAAATCATGTGGTAGCACTGGCAGCAGTGTTCATTCCGGGAGTGGACAACTGGGAAGCAGACTTCCGCAGCAGACTCCACCCGGGAGAATAGGGACTTCATCCAGAAGTCTTCCAAATGCTAGTAAACCGTTGGGAAAGACCACAGGTGGACATGATGGCGTCCCGCCTCAATAAAAAAGATATTGCGCCAGGTCAAGGGAACCTCAGGCGATCGCTGTGGACGCTCTAGTGACACCGCGGGTGTACCAGTCGGTTTATGTGTTCCCTCCTCTCCCTCTCATACCCAAGGTACTGAGGATAATAAGAAAAAGAGGAGTAAGAACTATACTCATTGTTTCGGATTGGCCAAGAAGGGCTTGGTACCCGGAACTTCAAGAGATGATCTCAGAGGACCCATGGCCTCTGCCACTCAGACAGGATCTGCTGCAGCAGGGGCCCTGTCTGTTCAAAGACTTACCGCGGCTGCGTTGACGGCATGGCGGTTGAACACCGGATCCTGAGTGAAAAAGGCATTCCGGAGGTAGTCATTCTTATCCTGATCAAAGCAAGGAAGGATGTCAGCCTGAAGTTCAGACGTTGTAAGGGAGTGCTGCATATTCAGCCCCTTTCTTTGTGCCCCAGTGGCACCTTGGGATATCAATGTGGTTTTGGAGTTCCTGGAATCACATTGGTTTGAGCCACTTAAAACCGTGGATTGAAATATCTCACATGAAAAGTGGTCATGTGTTGTCTCTGGCTTCGGCCAGGCATGTGTCAGAATTGCCGGCTTTGTCATAAAAAAGCCCTTACCTGACTTTCCATATGGATAGGGCAGAGTTGAGAACTCGTCCTCACTTTCTCCCGAAGGTGGTATCAGGTTTTCACTTGTACCAACCTATTGTTGGTGCCTGCGGCTACTAGGGACCTGGAGGATTCCAAGTTACTGGACGTAGTCAGGGCCCTGAAAAATTATATTTCCAGGACGGCTGGAGTCAGAAAAACTGACTCGCTGTTTATCCTAGATGCACCCAACAAGCTGGGTGCTCCTGCTTCTAAGCAGACTATAGCGCGCTGGATTTGTAGCACTATTCAGCTTGCACATTCTGCGGTGGGACTACCGCAGCCTAAATCTCTAAAAGCCCATTCCACGAGGAAGGTGGGCTCATCTTGGGCGGCTGCCCGAGGGGTCTCGGCTTTACGACTTGGCCGAGCTGCTACTTGGTCAGGGGCAAACACGTTTGCAAAATTTTATAAATTTGATACCCTGGCTGAGGAGGACCTGGAGTTCTCTCATTCGGTGCTGCAGAGTCATCCGCACTCTCCCGCCCGTTTGGGAGCTTTGGTATAGTCCCCATGGTCCTTACGGAGTCCCCAGCATCCACTAGGACGTCAGAGAAAATAAGATTTTACTCACCGGTAAATCTATTTCTCGTAGTCCGTTGTGGATGCTGGGCGCCCATCCCAAGTGCGGATTGTCTGCAATACTTGTAAATAGTTATTGTTACAAAAATCGGGTTGTTATTGCGAACCATCTATTCAGAGGTTCCATTGTTATCATACTGTTAACCGGGGTTCCTATCACGAGTTATATGGTGTGATTGGTGTGGCTGGTATGAGTCTTACCCGGGATTCAAAATCCTTCCTTATTGTGTCAGCTCTTCCGGGCACAGTGTCCTAACTGAGGCTTGGAGGAGGGTCATAGGGGGAGGAGCCAGTGCACACCAGATAGTCCTAAAGCTTTCTTTAGATGTGCCCAGTCTCCTGCGGAGCCGTCTATTCCCCATGGTCCTTACGGAGTCCCCAGCATCCACTACGGACTACGAGAAATAGATTTACCGGTGAGTAAAATCTTATTTTTTTCATCTTTCTTCTTCCTGAATAGCATAGACATACGGCCTGATTCAGAGGCACACACACGAGGGATCGCAGCAGCATCAACCACAACTATATTCATAGTCCCTATAAAATCTTCCAAAATGAGACTCTGCTTTGTGTTGGCCACACCCCCTCTGCTGATAGACCATATCACTTATACCCCTTTTCCACTAGCTTTTTTTTACCCGGGTTTTTAGTAGGCGGAAACAGGTCAACACAGGTTGAGTGACCCGGGAATCCTACCTGGATAGCTACCTGGGTAGAACCAGGGCCGGCGCCACCATTAGGCAGCTTTAGGCAGCTGCCTATGGGCGCCGGCCACTGGAGGGCGGCACGCTCCCATTGAATCTGTTTTATTATGTTTTACTAAGCTGCTCTTGCAGCGGCCGCGGGTCCAGCCAGCCGCCGCTATTTGTCACCCTCACCACCGGCAGTGCCGACACCCATCAGTTGTGCTGCTTGCTGTCCTGTGGGGTGTTGGGCACAAGGGGGCAGTGTGAGGTAGGGGAAGGAGGACAGCAGCGCAGTGGCAGCAGAAGAGGAGCAGGGGAATACTGACCAGGAGCAGTGGTGACAGGAGGAGCTCAATCTCCGGGGACGCTGGGCTGCTGCAGCACTGCTGGAGGGATGCACTCAGTATTGTAAACGAGGCCACGCCCCTTTAACCGAGGCCATGCCCCCCTTTCCACCCGCGGACGGCACAAGGGGGATAACAGGGTACAGTCCGGATGTCACCAAGTCCAGGTGACGCCTCTGACCAGGAGAACACCATCATGAGAACACCTCCATCGAAGAATGGGTTTCAGAGAAGACTCCAAGGTATGGCTCATCAGCGTATACCTGAGTAAGTAATCACAGTTGACTTAGGGCTCTAGTATCAAGAAGAACCAGGTAATGGCACCCCCTCCCTTAGGTGACAAAATCTGCAGCAATGTGTTGCACATGGATATATCGTGGCATAACTACAGAAGGTGCAGGGGTTGCAACTGCTATGGTGCCCAGCCGGCAAGCAATCCCACTGCACCCTTTTGGAAACAAAAAAATCATTTTTTTTTAATTAGTAGTGCCGCGCATCGAATTCGGGAACCAGCAGATTACTTCCTGGAAGGGAGGGTGGGAGGCAGGGTGCAGACCTACCCTCAATGTGTGACCGGCGCCGCTTGAGAGAACCCAGACGCATACAGTATTTGCAGTAGCTACAGCACTGCACAGCCGACAGACACATCGTGTTTAGACAGTGCCACACAGAATAACTGTCAGTGAGCCCCCCTTTCCCCTACCATCCATCCCGTCTGTCTATGCTCTGGTGTTCTGTCTATGCCACCCCACGTCCATTTATCTATGCCCCCCCCCCCACCGTCCGTCTATGCCCACATATGGTTCTGTCTGTCTATGTCCCTCATGTCCATCTATCCGTCTATGCCCCCATATAGTACTGTGTCCATTTATGCTCCCCCCACCGTCCATCTATCCATCTATGCCAGACCCCCGTCTGTCTGTTCATCTATTCATCTATGCCCCCATGGGGTGCTCTGTCCATCTATGCCCACCTTTTCCATCTATCCATCTGTGCCCCTATATGGTGCTCTGTCCATCCGTTTATGCCCCCCATGTCCGTCTATGACCCATATGGTGCTCTGTCCGTCCGTCTACACCCCCAATCCGTCCATCTATGCCCCCATATGGTGCTCCATTCATCTGTCCATCTATGCCTCCCCCTGTCCACCTGTCTGTCTATGCCCCTGTCTGTCCGTCCATGCCCTATATGGTGCTCTGTCTGTCCGTCCATGCCCCTGTCTGTTCGTCTATGCTTCACCCCCCCCAGTCCTGTGCTGTAGTCAGGTAGTGTCTCCCCTGCTCGCTCCTCCTCCCTCTCTCTCTCTCTAACACCCTCTCTTGTGCCTCTCTCTCTTTCTGACACTGTCCCTCCCTTACTTTCTTCCTGACTCTCTCTGACACTGGGGGTCATTCCGAGTTGATCGCTAGCTGCCGTTGTTCGCAGCGCTGCGATCAGGCTAAAAAATGGCTTTTCTGCCCACGCGTATGCACCGCAATGCGCACGCGCGGCGTACGAGTACAAAGGCCTTTGTTGTTTTGCACAGGTTCTAGCGAAGTTTTCAGTCGCACTGACGGCCGCAAGAAGATTGACAGGAAGGGGGCGTTTCTGGGTGTCAACTGATCTTTTTCAGGGAGTGTTTGCAAAAACGCAGACGTGTCTGAAAAAACGCAGGCGTGGCTGGGCTTTCGCTGGGCGGGTGTACGACATCAAATCCGGACACGAATAGACTGAAGTGATCGCAAGCGCTGAGTAGGTTCAGAGCTACTCAGAAACTGCACAAACTGTTTTTGCAGAGCTCGGCTGCACAGGCGTTCACACTTCTGCTAAGCTAAAATACACTCCCCAGTGGGCGGCGGCATAGCGTTTGCACGGCTGCTAAAACTAGCTAGCGAGCGATCAACTTGGAATGACCCCCCACTGTCTCTCTCTCCCCGACACACACTCTCCCTCTCGGACACTGTCTCTTTCCCTGACACTATCTCTCTTCTTCTCTCTCTCTCTCTCCCTCCCTGACACAGTCTCTCACCGACTCCCTGTCTCTACCTCTTTCTCTCCCTGAAACTCACTCTCTTCCCTATTTCTCTCTCCCTCCCTCCATGATACTTTCTCTCTCACTCCTGCTCGCACTCCCCCCTTTCTCTCTCTGGCACTCTCTCTGTTTCTCTGATGCCATCTCTCTCTCCCCTCTCAACACTTTCTCTAATTCTCCCTGACACCCTCTCTCTCTAGCTCCTCTCTTTCCATCTCTCATTCTAACTTTTTTCATGAAATCCTCTCTTTCTTGTTCCTCTCTCTCCTGCTCTCCCCGACACCCTCTTTGTCTCTCACTCCCCTCTCTCTCTCCTAAGGGACATTGTAGTAACAATGACGGGGAGGGAACGGGGGCTATCAGGTTTTTGTAATGGGGCCCACTAACAGCAACATGACCCCACTATAAAATGCACAGGAACACAATAATCCCTGCTACCAGTCATAAGGAGTCATGCACAGTGACAGCAGGGGGGGGGGGGGGGGGGGGGGGGGAGTAGGTTGAAGTTTTGCCTAGGGTGCCAAGAATCTTTGCACCGGCCCTGGGTAGAACACAGTAATGAAATGGGTAACGGTGCAGTGGAAACGGTCATTACACGTATTTTCAGACACGAGTAACGCTCTGAGACGCTGATTGGTGCTTCTGGGGCACAGGAAGATGATGTCATCCCTGGGAGACACGCTGGGCACATGCAGGCACTGCAGCAGCTGTACACAGGTATTGCAGCAGTTTGCAAACCCTACGCTGGGCACATGCAGGCATTGAGGCAGTAAAAGAAGTCACGCTGCGGCACACACTGTACATATGTCGAGTGTGCTACCCTCCGTTCCCCTCCGGCGTGGCGGCGGGCTCCGGTGCAGCGGCGGATAGTTTTCAGCTTGGAGGGACTTGCATCTGTTAGGATTCAAGCCCCTCCAATCACGTTGCTGCATTTTGAGTGGCGCGCCAAGCGCGAGCCAATCGGAGCTCGCGCATTGGCAGCCAATGGGGAGAAGCCGCGTCCATAGCTCCACCCGCTCCCGGCATCATATAAGAGACGCTGCAGAGCGGGAGTGCTCAGTCGGGCGCCGGACGCGGATGGAAGATGATCTCCCGGAGAAGAAAGAAGACCGAGCAGCGGAGACGGCGACGGCGGAGTCAGCGGCGGTGACAGCAAGGGAGAAGATGCCCAGCGGCAGAAGTCCGGCGGAGAGTGCTGCAGGGAAGTGAAAGAGCTAACGAAGCTCCCTGCTGCAGCCTCTCCCACCGTGATGGGTAGGCGGCCTTGGGCCACTTACTGTATACTTACATTTAGTTCCACCCTAGAGCACCGGGGACAGGCGCTAGGCCTGCGGGGATAACCAGGCCCTCCTGGCCTGCACCCTCACTCCAGGCCACCGGCCTGCGCCCACGCGGTGTACAATACAAGGGATTAGAGCGAGTGTGGAGTAACGTTCCCGTCCCAAGCGCCTCTACTTCCCGCTAATCTGGAGTGGACGGCTGTCCATAACAGACCCCACGTTCGCGTCCTCCGTAAAGAGCGGAAAGAAGTAGCTAACGCTCAGTTTGCGGTAAGTGGAGTTGGTTATTCGGGGTTAACCTATTGTGCTGGGGGAATTATTCTACTGACTTGTTGTTTAGTGATTGTGATTAGTCTGGTCTCTGTTAGTTTGGAATAGAACCAGTAGTCTCAGTTGCTAAAGTTAATTTGCTCAAGCAGGCGTAGTTAGGCTGTAATTTGTTGTTTGCCGTTAGTGTAGCCTGCAGTTAGGGAGGCTGTTCTTCTTGCCCCAACAGAAGTAGAGAGGTGCAACTATTAAGGTGACCAGCGAGTAAGGAGTGAGTATTGCTCTGTGTCCGTTTGTTATCGTCCCCGTATACCGGTCAGGGGTTTCGCTCACCACACTACGCGCGAGTGTGTGAGAATTGGGTAGCTGAGGCCTTTTGGCCAGTTAAAACCTTTCACCCAGCCGGTGAAGGTCGCAGCTACCCCTGACGTGCCCCGCTCTTGAGAAGGAGGTTGGCACGTCTTAATCGGTATGTTCCTTCCCTTTAGGTTGATCGCCGACCGCTGCTGAGAGGTGTTCGCGTCTGTGATCGATCCGGAAGGTTGCGTTTCCTGACGCTTCCGCGTACTGTACGTGACAGGAGCGGCCACAGGTAGGCAGTGTGACGACACCTGCACGGCAGCAGGCACTGCATCACGCCCCAGCCCTGTTACACATATATTTTTTTTTTTTTTATTCCAGCAGATTACAAACAGACAGTATACAGCAGCAGCAGAAGCTCCAGCACAGCAACATGGCTACCTATCCCTGGTCAGACACAGAGATCAAAGAGCTGCTTAATATTCGCGGAGAGGAAGAAATAAGAAGGCAGGTGACTGGAACAGTTAAGAATGCCATCGTCTACAAGAACATATCCCTTATGCTAGCAGAAAGGGGCATCCAAAAAACCCAGCAACAAGTCGTTAACAAATTGAAGGCACCAAAGTACACGACCATAACCGCAAGAAAAGTGGCGCTGGGCGTATGGAATGGGCATATTATGACCTATGCTATAGTGTCTTCGGCAAAACTGCGATAACAAATCCAATAGCACTATCGTCATCCAGCTCTGCCAGTCGCCAGATGTCAGTCGACGAGGACAGAGACGAAACACAACGCAGCCTTCCCAGCGCACAATGCAGCCCATCATCCCCGCTGCTTATATCTAGTGATGTGCACCGGACATTTTTCGGGTTTTGTGTTTTGGATTCGGTTCTGCGGCCGTGTTTTGGATTCGGATGCGTTTTGGCAAAACCTCACCGAAAATTTGTCGGATTCAGGTGTGTTTTGGATTCGGGTGTTTTTTTCAAAAAACCCTAAAAAACAGCTTAAATCATAGAATTTGGGGTCATTTTGATCCCATAGTATTATTTACCTCAATTACCATAATTTCCACTCATTTTCAGTCTATTCTGAACACCTCACAATATTATTTTTAGTCCTACAATTTGCACCGAGGTCGCTAGATGGCTAAGCTAAGCGACACAAGTGGCTGACACAAACACCTGGCCCATCTAGGAGTGGCACTGCAGTGTCAGGCAGGATGGCACTTCAAAAAAATTGTCCCCAAACAGCACATGATGCAAAGAAAAATGAAAGAAAAAAAAGAGGTGCAAGATGGAATTGTCCTTGGGCCCTCCCACCCACCCTTATGTTGTATAAACAGGACATGCACACTTTAACGAACCCATCATTTCAGCGACAGGGTCTGCCACACGACTGTGACTGAAATGACTGGTTGGTTTGGGCCCCCACCAAAAAAGAAGCAATCAATCTCTCCTTGCACAAACTGGCTCTACAGAGGCAAGATGTCCACCTCATCATCACCCTCCGATTCCTCACCCCTTTCACTGTGTACATCCCCCTCCTCACAGATTATTAATTCGTCCCCACTGGAATCCACCATCTCAGGTCCCCGTGTACTTTGTGGAGGTAATTGCTGCTGGTGAATGTCTCCACGGAGGAATTGATTATAATTCATTTTGATGAACATCATCTTCTCCACATTTTCTGGAAGTAACCTCATACGCAGATTGCTGTCAAGGTGAGCGGCTGCACTAAACACTCTTTCGGAGTACACACTGGAGGGAGGGCAATTTAGGTAGAATAAAGCCAGTTTGTGCAAGGGCCTCCAAATTGCCTCTTTTTCCTGCCAGTATACGTACGGACTGTCTGACGTGCCTACTTGGATGCGGTCACTCATATAATCCTCCACCATTCTTTCAATGGTGAGAGAATCATATGAAGTGACAGTAGACGACATGTCAGTATTCGTTGGCAGGTCCTTCAGTCCGGACCAGATGTCAGCACTCGCTCCAGACTGCCCTGCATCACCGCCAGCGGGTGGGCTCGGAATTCTTAGCCTTTTCCTCGCACCCCCAGTTGCGGGAGAATGTGAAGGAGGAGATGTTGACGGGTCACGTTCCGCTTGACTTGACAATTTTCTCACCAGCAGGTCTTTGAACCCTTGTGTCTGCCGGAAAGAGAGATACAACGTAGGTTTTAAATCTAGGATCGAGCACGGTGGCCAAAATGTAGTGCTCTGATTTCAACAGATTGACCACCCGTGAATCCTTGTTAAGCGAATTAAGGGCTCCATCCACAAGTCCCACATGCCTAGCGGAATCGCTCTGTTTTAGCTCCTCCTTCAATGTCTCCAGCTTCTTCTGCAAAAGCCTGATGAGGGGAATGACCTGACTCAGGCTGGCAGTGTCTGAACTGACTTCACGTGTGGCAAGTTCAAAGGGTTGCAGAACCTTGCACAACGTTGAAATCATTCTCCACTGCGCTTGAGTCAGGTGCATTCCCCCTCCTTTGCCTATATCGTGGGCAGATGTATAGGCTTGAATGGCCTTTTGCTGCTCCTCCATCCTCTGAAGCATATAGAGGGTTGAATTCCACCTCGTTACCACCTCTTGCTTCAGATGATGGCAGGGCAGGTTCAGGAATTTTTGGTGGTGCTCCAGTCTTCTGTACGCGGTGGCTGAATGCCGAAAGTGGACCGCAATTCTTCGGGCCACCGACAGCATCTCTTGCACGCCCCTGTCGTTTTTTAAATAATTCTGCACCACCAAATTCAATGTATGTGCAAAACATGGGACGTGCTGGAATTTGCCAAGATGTAATGCACGCACAATATTGCTGGCGTTGTCCGATGTCACAAATCCCCAGGAGAGTCCAATTGGGGTAAGCCATTCTGCGATGATCTTCCTCAGTTGCCGTAAGAGGTTGTCAGCTGTATGCCTCTTATGGAAAGCGGTGATACAAAGCGTAGCCTGCCTAGGAACAAGTTGGCGTTTGCGAGATGCTGCAACTGGTGCCGCCGCTGCTGTTCTTGCTGCGGGAGGCAATACATCTACCCAGTGAGCTGTCACAGTCATATAGTCCTGAGTCTGCCCTGCTCCACTTGTCCACATGTCCGTGGTTAAGTGGACATTGGGTACAACTGCATTTTTTAGGACACTGGTGAGTCTTTTTCTGAGGTCTGTGTACATTTTCGGTATCGCCTGCCTAGAGAAATGGAACCTAGATGGTATTTGGTACCGGGGACACAGTACCTCAATCAAGTCTATAGTTGCCTCTGAATTAACGATGGATACCGGAACCACGTTTCTCACCGCCCAGGCTGCCAAGGCCTGAGATATCTGCTTTGCAGCAGGATGACTGCTGTGATATTTAATCTTCCTCGCAAAGGACTGTTGGACAGTCAATTGCTTACTGGAAGTAGTACAAGTGGTCTTCCGACTTCCCCTCTTGGATGACGATCGACTCCCAGCAGCAACAACAGCACCGCCAGCAGCAGTAGGCGTTACACTCAAGGATGCATCGGAGGAATCCCAGGCAGGAGAGGACTCGTCAGAATTGCCAGTGACATGGCCTGCAGGACTATTGGCTTTCCTGGGTGAGGAGGAAATTGACACTGAGGGAGTTGGTGGTGTGGTTTGCAGGAGCTTGGTTACAAGAGGAAGGGATTTAGTGGTCAGTGGACTGCTTCCCCTGTCACCCAAAGTTTTTGAACTTGTCACTGACTTATGATGAATGCGCTGCAGGTAACGTATAAGGGAGGATGTTCCGAGGTGGTTAACGTCCTTACCCCTACTTATTACAGCTTGACAAAGGCAACACACGGCTTGACACCTGTTGACCGCATTTGTGTTGAAATAATTCCACAACGAAGAGGTGATTTTTTTTTGTATTTTGACCAGGCATGTCAATGGCCATATTCGTCCCACGGACAACAGGTGTCTCCCCGGGTGCCTGACTTAAACAAACCACCTCACCATCAGAATCCTCCTTGTCAATTTCCTCCCCAGCGCTAGCAACACCCATATCCTCATCCTGGTGTACTTCAACAGGGACATCTTCAATTTGACTATCAGGAACTGGACTGCGGGTGCTCCTTCCAGCACTTGCAGGGGGCGTACAAATGGTGGAAGGCGTAAGCTCTTCCCGTCCAGTGTTTGGAAGGTCAGGCATCGCAACCGACATAATTGGACTCTCCTTGGGTATTTGTGATTTAGAAGAACGCACAGTTCTTTGCTGTGCTTTTGCCAGCTTAAGTCTTTTCATTTTTCTAGCGAGAGGATGAGTGCTTCCATCCTCATGTGAAGCTGAACCACTAGCCATGAACATAGGCCAGGGCCTCAGCCGTTCCTTGCCACTCCGTGTCGTAAATGGCATATTGGCAAGTTTACGCTTCTCCTCAGACGATTTTAATTTAGATTTTTGGGTCATTTTACTGAACTTTTGTTTTTTGGATTTTACATGCTCTCTACTATGACATTGGGCTTTGGCCTTGGCAGACGACGTTGATGGCATTTCATCGTCTCAGCCATGACTAGTGGCAGCAGCTTCAGCACGAGGTGGATCTTGATCTTTCCCTATTTTAACCTCCACATTTTTGTTCTCCATTTTTTATTGTGTGGAATTATATGCCAGTATCAATAGCAATGGCCTACTACTATATTTACTGCGCACAACTAAAATGCACCACAGGTATAGAATGTAGATGGATAGTATACTTAATGAATGACGACACAGAGGTAGGTACAGCAGTGGCCTTCCGTACTGCTATATATAGTATACTGGTGGTCACTGTGTCAGCAAACTGCAAAACTAAAATGCACCACAGGTATAGAATGTAGATGGATAGTATACTTAATGAATGACGACACAGAGGTAGGTACAGCAGTGGCCTACCGTACTGCTATATATAGTATACTGGTGGTCACTGTGTCAGCAAACTGCAAAACTAAAATGCACCACAGGTATAGAATGTAGATGGATAGTATACTTAATGAATGACGACACAGATGTAGGTACAGCAGTGGCCTTCCGTACCGTACTGCTATATATAGTATACTGGTGGTCACTGATCAGCAAAACTCTGCACTGTACTCCTCCTATATAATATTAATTATACTGGTGGTCCCCAGTCCCCACAATAAAGCAGCACACTGAGCACAGATATGGAGTGTTTTTCAGGCAGACAACGTATACTGGTGGTCACTGTCAGCAAAACTCTGCACTGTACTCCTGCTATATAATACAGCTGCTCCCCAGTCCCCACAATTAAGCAGTGTGAGCACAGATATATTATGCAGCACACTGAGCACAGATATGGTATGGAGCGTTTTTTTCAGGCAGAGAACGGATAAAACTGGTGGTCACTTATCAGCAAAACTCCGCACTGTACTCCTCCTAACAGCTGCTCCCCAGTCCTCCCCACAATTAAGCAATAAAGCAATCAAGTTCAACAATAAACGGAGAGGACGCCAGCCACGTCCTCTCCCTATCATCTCCAATGCACGAGTGAAAATGGCGGCGACGCGCGGCTGCTTATATAGAATCCGAATCTCGCAAGAATCTTACAGCGGGATGATGACGTTCGGGCGTGCTCGGGTTAGCCGAGCAAGGCGGGAAGGTTCGAACCCTGCCTCGGACCCGTGTAAAATGGGTGAAGTTCGGGGGGGTTCGGTTTCCGAGAAACCGAACCCGCTCATCTCTACTTATATCGGACAGCAGTTTTGAAGACTCGACCGTCAATGATGATCCCATCAGTGCCACTATTGAGGACGTACCACAGTCTCAGGCGGAGACGTCGCAACCCCCCAAGACCACGACTTTGTGCTCAAATATTAAGTATTACTATTACAAATACAGTTGCAGCAGTCCCTATACAAAATCTATGTAAAGGCATGGTAATGTTGCAGAGTATAGCTAGTGTGCAGGTGGGAGAAGGCCACAAACACGTATATGCTACCACTGCTATTTTTATATTGTTGCTTACATTCTGTTTCATCCCCTTCACAGTCTACAACGTTCCACAGCGAAAAATGAAACTAAACAAAACAGAACAAAAATGGTCAGAGCAATGAAGTCCATTATCGTGGATCACCTTCGTGAGGCGGATAGTGAGCTCAATGCCCAGGAAGATGCACGGTTTGAGAGATTTCTTGCGTCAGAAAAGGAAATGCATCAAACTTATGACGCAGTTAATGACCATGCATGATAGTCAGATTAAATTTTTTGAATGCACGTTTGCACGTACCATAGGGAATACCACACAAGCACAACAGCAAGACACAGCACCCATATGGTCCATACAACTATGAGCCTCCCTCAAATCCCCCAACACAAATCCCACAATCCTCAGAATATCGGGTATATAGACAACTGCCTTAGAGCAGCGGGTGATAAAACAATGTTTGTGTTTTAAGGTTCTGTTTGCACTGTACCCTCTACCCTGTTACCTACAAATCCAAACATTAGGTGTTTTTTTTTTTTACAGAGTGCCCTGTTTGCACTTTACACTTTTATAATTTTATATTGTTACCTCAGAAAATGTGCGGCAGTGGGATCCAGATATTGGGGCTACCCTGATACCTGCCAAAGCAAACAGTTTTTTTTTGTTTGTTTTTTACAGAGTGCCCTGTTTGCACTTTACTCTTTTATATTGTTACCTCAGGGCAGATGTCTTCACCTTGTGGCCCTCTAGCTGTTGTGGAAATACATAGCAAGACATGCTGGTACATGTAGTTCCACAACAGCTGGAGGGACACATGTTGAAGACCCCTTGCGTTATGTGGAATTTTACAGAGTGTCATGTTTGCACTTAAATATTTTATATTGTTACCTCAGAAAATGTGTGCCAACTGTTTAAAAGAAAACACATAATAACTTATAACTTTTGAACAAAATTTTTATAACTGAAAAACAAAATAAACACAAACTGTTTGCACACAAAAACTTGTCTGTCTTCTCTATCTACTGCAACATTGTTTGAAGATTGGCTGCAATGGTGGCCCTTATATACACTCGCTGGCAGCGTCATGCCCCCCCACCAAGCCTGGTGCATCATGTACAGTGACCCCCGCCCCATGATCATGTACATTCCACTCGGGGAGAAAGTTTTCTTTTTGTATCTCACATGTTATGGAGAATGCAGCAGGCTGCTACTGTATCTGGCATTATTTTCAAGTCCACATCATTCCTCTTCATGAGGCAGCGCCAGCGTCCTTTTTTTTTTTTTTTTTTTTTGCCCAAACGCATTTTCCACTGCCATACGGCCTGAACTTAGGGCATGGGTATATGATGTCTGTTCGGGAGATAAGTGAACATGCTGGGTGTAGCCCTTCATTAGCAGGCGCTGTAATGGGTATGCTGCATCACCAATGAGGTGGACCGGAATGTCCACACCATGTGCGATTACCGATTTCTGTTAATAAATTACAGTTTATGCATTATCATAAAACAGCCCGAGCCTATTTCAAACACATTAGTGAAACAGTGCTTACCATTATTTGTGGTCCACTACAGCTTGCAGGACAATGGAATGGAAACCCTTGCGATTGTAATAGTCTGCTGGGTTGTCACGGGGGCGATGATGGGGATGTGGGTCCCATCTATGGCACCAGCACACTGTGGGTAGCCACGCTTCTTAAATCCTTTTATAGTCGCATCTAGCCGCTGTCCTTGTGGCAAGGAAACAAAGCGATGGTACATGGTATCCACCAATGCCCGCGTGACCTGGTAGACAATCTTGCAGACCGTGTCAATCCCTACTCCAAATAAACTGGAAACTCTGCGATACTCTCCAGGGGTAGCATACCACCAGAGAGCAATCGCTAATCTCCTGGCTGGCTCAATGGGCTTCCGGAACCTGGTGGTCTGCATGGTTATTGCGGAGACAGTAGTTCCAAAACATACTCCAATGTAGCGCGAGACATCCTGAAGTTTTCCATCCACTGCTCCTCCCGATATGCTAAAATGGTCTGCATGAATGCTTCTCCATGTCTGCGATCTCTCACCCACATTCTTCGGCTTGGTGTAGAGTTCATTGTTCCGAGAGAAATAACAGTGGATGATATAAGCACTTCCCTCCTTTTCAAATATTTGCGTCGATAGGTAGCCCTCTCTGCAAAGAATTGAGCCTTCCTTCTCCAGCTCAGCAGTAGGTAGCACAAGATCAGAAGCTGCATCAAGCGGTCTGTAGCAGAAATAAGCAGCAGTAAACTGCAAACAGTCTGCGATTCCATGCTAGACACAGCTACTGCATCGGCGTCCATTGCTGCAATGCTCTGAGCAGGCCCCACCCCTCCCTTTTGGTCCTTTTGATGACATCATCTTGATGAGACCGTAAAAAGTCCATTTGTAATTACATCAATAGGCTTTTACAAAGCTTACCCGGGTTAGGTGGAAACAGATCAGACACGGGAATAACCCGTGTCGAAGTGCAGTGGAAATGGGGCAGCCGACACGGGTTGTAGCCGGGTTAAACATCCTGGATCGGACACGGTACTGAGGTGGAAAAGGGGTATTAGAGGGCACCTTGATTGCATTTTCCTGGTGGGCCCTTTATCTGTCAGTCGAGACTGATTGCATGCATACAAGAAGTACAGGCACTAAAACTTCAAATCATTTTATTAAAACTTGGAATCAGATTGTAATCACTCTAGTGCCTACATTATTAATTTCCTCTCCGGGAGATGCCCGGAGAGAAGTACGTGGCTGGCGGAGAGGGCGGGGATGAGCAAACAGTGTCATTAGGGCCCACCCCCTCACAGGGATAATGGTGTTATTGGGACATTTTTGCATAGGGGTGGGGATAAAAGAACACGATTAGCATATAACTGCATCATTAGGTCCCGCCCTCTCCACGGTTTCTACATATTTTTCTTCCCATTCTGCCTACTTCACTAGGAAGTGGGCAGAATGCGGGAGGGGTGCTCATTCTTCCGGGACTGTGGGGGACTACCCGAGAAACAGGGCGTCTCCCGCAGAATCCGGGAGAGTAGGCAAGTATGCTCTAGTAGCACTGTTTTCTTAACATCATCGAGTGATAAAATATGAAGTATCCTTCGCTTGCTATACTGAGGGAGGCCAGAATATCAGGAGCCTCTTGTTAGGCCTAGCCAAGGCAGGTCATGGTCCTGCTCATAAAGGACCCTATTGTGGTACAATACCTTCAGCAAACAGAAATGGTGACTTGTCAAAGAGACTACATATAAACTTAATTTATCTCAAAATAAAAGAACATTTAAACAAAATGTATTAACAACTACAAGTACGTAAAACAAGGCCAGAATACCACTTCAATCTCATTTGTTCGTGCACAGTTCCGGCACATGTGTAATAAATCCTTGAGAGGAGTACAGTTTGGCACTGGTGAGCCCCATAGCGGAGAATCGCAAATAGTGATAAAAATACCTCTAAAACAGAAAGGATTCAAATACCTTCTGTATCTGCAATCGGACAGGATCCCCATGAATAAATGTAAAATTCAAAAAATTGCCCCAAACTTTGAATTCACTCCAAGTCACTTGCCACCATGTCAAATTAGTTCTTTAATACCAAGCAGCGCCAAGCACGCACAGTAATATGCAGTGAACAAATTAATGAATCCAAAACAATTAAATGAGTACATTTATTAAAGCTATGTATAAAGGTTTTCAGAATATTTTAAGTGTATTAGTCTCCTAGCAGCTGTCTACATGCGATAAGTGATAAGCTGCAGGGACCGTTAATGATTGTTCTACAGATTAAAAATCATTAAAAATCTATGACACTTTGATGCAACAAGAACGCCAATCTTATTATCTGAAGAGCCTCTAAAACTTAATTAAGATCATGCTGCTCAATTTTATACATAAAGGGAGCTCCATAGTGGTGTTCGTTTGTAGGTTAGTGTTAAAATCTGAGGTTATATAGTAATATCTATTTAAAAAGGCTTCACTCATTCTTTCCCCTAGTTGTCATTTTGCAAGTCAGTATATAATAGTAACAGAAGCATTGTGATTATGTTTTTATTAACACACAGAACTAGAAGCATTTGATTATTTAAAAAATAAAGTTAAATGTGTAGCGGAAGTATTGTCCTAATCAATTTGAATCATTAGCATTGCAGTCTATGGAATGCATATGGGTGACCGTCTGACGGGATGCCAGCTGTCAGTATGTCAACAGTGGCATCCCCTCAGCCGCTCACCATGGTTCGGGCCTGGTGGCGAGCTTCGCTTAGCTCCCCCCAGGTTATATTCCCACTTGGGTGGTGGCGTGGACCCACCACCGCAGTGGGAATATGGGGCTGCCGTCAGGATGCCGGCAACCACATTTCCACGCTTGGCGGGGATCCCGACAGCCAGTATATAAACTGCATCCCCATTCTACAGCACGTGTCTGCAAGTTCTTTCTATCAATAAAAAGGCTTTTGCAGGGCCTACTGTATGATCAGCCACTTAATAGCTGATTTTTGTACGGAGGATGATTTCACTTGTAAATTCAATACAAACTTTTTTTCTTTGCAGATAAATGGTACATGTAACAGACGGATCTGTGTTAATCTACCACAAAAAATGTTAAAGCCATTTGCACTTAAAACCAGACTAAACTAAATAAGTGGAGGTATAAGTAAAAAAAAAAAAACACACACGACGGCATATGTAATAGGGTCAGAGTTTGCCAGTGGTGTGGGATGCCGACCAATCTTGGACAAGTTTTTAAAGCAGCAATCATTTACAAGCAAAACCATGCTCATTACATATGCCCCATGGTCTGCAAGTCTGCATATTTAAACTGGTCATACACTATCCATCTGAATGATTGTGACCACTATCCATCTGAATGATTGTGACCAACTTTATGATCTGACCAGCCAACTAAACTGCTATTCTCTCCAACTGCAGTCACAGAAGTAGACGGAAAAACTAATGTGGAGTTTCCCCTGATTTCAGAGTAACCATCACTAGTCTTGGCAATTGAGGGCTCTCCTCACAATGATTTGAACTAGGGCTGGCTTCCCCAGGGGCGAATAACTAGCCTTGTGCCAAAAATACCAGGGCTCTCCAGTACCAGATGCCAAGACACAAGTGTGTTAAAGTTAATAGTGAAAACATAGAATACACTTTGACCTTGGCACACTACAAGTACCAAGATGGCCTGGTTGATACACAACTGCCAGATGCAGTGTACATTTGACAAGGATTTTCAATTTAGTCCCTTAATTAAAATTGTAATTAGTTTAGTCACATTTTAGTCTTTTTCTTTGTTTTAGTCAAGATTTAGTCATTTAGTGGATAACAGTTTTAATTTAGTCAATGTTCTAGTCTACTCCAAAATTCCCTTGAGAAGTTTGCATACCTTTAACTATGTGTTTAGTAATTTAGGCTCAGTAGGCTGAGAGTATGTTACACACACAGTTTGACTTACCATAGTGCTCCCATACAGTATATCATATACAAATGAATACCTTTAAGCTGGGTACACACTAAACGATGGGAACCTATAGAGATGTTGGCCACGACAGACCCGGCGGGGGTGCCAGTATTGGCAAGTGCATACACACTTGTGGATGTCGTCAGCGACAGAGTTTCAGCGGGGAAAGGAGCGGGGCCATGCTGCATTCGGCAGCAAGGCATCACTAGCGAAATCCCCAGATTGAGATGCATGTACAGATGGGGGATGTCGCTAGCGACCCATGGGAGCGCACATTGCTAACCATCTAGTAGGTACACACTGGACGATAAAACGAATGTCATAACGAATGGTTGTCATCGGCAAATTTGTTTTAAAAAGTTGTCTAGTGTGTACCCAGCTTAAGTTTGTTAGAACAAACAAGTGTGGTACACAAGCCGGTTTCCTTCACAGCAGGTCATATTTATTTTCTGCAAATATCGAGAACACAATTGTTTTTTTAAAAATGTAAAACCCTAATTCCAGTGTTAAATTTTGTCAAGCACTTTAAATTTAGTTTTAGTCTTAGTCGCTTTTTTTGCTTTGTTTTAGTTTAGATTTAGAAGGTGGATCTCAATTTTAATTTTAGTCCTGAAAAACTGTAGTAGATGTTTTAGGAGAACCAAAAGTGCTAGCTTGTCCTGGGACCAAGGCCAACTGCAGCCTATAGTTTGCAGAGGAAACATGTAAGTATGGACATAGTAAAGAAAAATCACACTAACAAAAATACAAGTTTACTTTAAAACATCTTGTAATAAATACCATTAGTACTGTATTTCAAAGATTCTGAAGTAGTGGAAAAGTAGGCTTGGCATAGTTGGAACCATGATGGGAGGACTCTCACACTGCGGGTATCCCTTCTATCGTTCCAGTAGCCCAGGAAGGTAAAGCCCAGTTCTGGTTAACCCAATTTTTTTCCTCCCTGATTGGGGGGTAATCAGCACTAGACTGAAAGCACCATCGCTGGTGAAAATATGGGGGTGTGTCCCACTAAATTTCCATGATATATTTATTAGAAATACAGAAGTAGGTGTATTGGGGTATATGCAATTGCGGTCGAAATCCCAAAAATGTCGAAAAACGGGACATTTTCGCCCCCCCCAAAAAAATTTGACAATGCAATTCAGTACTTTGTCAAAAAAACGGACTTTCAAAATTCGACTTTTTGAAATTCGACATTTCTGCAATGGTACAAATGCGGCAATTCGACAAAAGTATATTCAATTGAAGATTGTAAATTCGACAACAGTGCTTTTAGACAGTAAATTCGTCATTTTCAATCTGCCACACTTTGCTGGCGGAATCTAATAAAAAAAAATTAAAAACATGTTTTTTTTGGTGTTTTTTTTATTGGTAATAGCATATCTATTTATATTAGAAGGGATTAGGTACTTGGTTTGTCTATTTTGGAGGCACAAGTATTATTTATATATTTTTAAAAATATATATATATTTATTTATTTTTTTAAATAGAATGGTAAAAATCAGAAAAAAAATGCGTGGGGTCCCCCCTCCTAAGCATAACCAGCCTCGGGCTCTTCGAGCCGGTCCTGGTTCTAAAAATCCGGGGGGAAAACTGACATGGGATCCCCCGTGTTTTTTAAAACCAGCACCGGGCTCTGCGCCTGGTGCAAAAAATACGGGGGACAAAAAGCGTAGGGGTCCCCCGTATTTTTACACCAGCATCGGGCTCCACTAGCTGGGTAGATAATGCCACAGCCGGGGGTCACTTTTATACAGCGCCCTGCGGCCGTGGCATTAAATACGCAACTAGTCACCCCTGGCCGGGGTACCCTGGAGGAGTGGGGACCCCTTCAATCAAGGGGTCCCCCCCCTCCAGCCACCCAAGGGCCAGGGGTGAAGCCCGAGGCTGTCCCCCCCCCCCCCATCCAAGGGCTGCGGATGGGGGGCTGATAGCCTTGTGAAAATTGAAAGAATATTGTTTTTTCCAGTAGTACTACAAGTCCCAGCAAGCCTCCCCCGCAAGCTGGTACTTGGAGAACCACAAGTACCAGCATTCGGGAGAAAAACGGGCCCGCTGGTACCTGTAGTTCTACTGGAAAAAAAATACCCAAATAAAAACAGGAGACACACACCGTGAGAGTAAAACTTTATTTCACACGTCGACACACACATACTTACCTATGTTTACACATGGGACCCCTTTCCCCGAATGCAGAGACCTCCCCGTGACTGCTGTCACAGAAAGGTCTCTTCAGCCAATCAGGAAGCGCCACTTCGTGGCACTCTCCTGATTGGCTGTATGCGCGTCTGCTGGCAGACAGCGCATCGCACAGCTCCCTCCATTAGTTTCAATGGTGGGAACGTTGCGGTCAGTAGTGGGGTTACCCGCGGTCAGCCGCTGATGCGGGTGACCTCACCGCTAACCGCAAAGTTCCCACCATTGAATATAATGGTAAGGCTTTGCGATGCGCTGTCTGACAGCTCAGATGCGCATAGCCAATCAGCAGAGTGCCACGACGTTGCGCTCGCTGATTGGCTGAAGGGACCCTCTGTGACAGGAGTCACGTGGGGTCCCGGCATTCGTGGAAAGGGGTCCCATGTGTAAACATGGGACCCCTTTCAGTCCGTTTGGTCCGGGTTGCCGTTTTATTGTTTTGCCAAATACGAGGATTATTTTAAAAGATCCGGACACTGGATCAGGTGAGTATAATTTTATTCACAGGTACCCCGGATTCTTCAGTGACGAGGGGGGCGTGGCAGTCAGCGGGTCAACATAGGTAAGTATGTATGTGTCGGCATGTATAAAATAAACTTTTACTTTCACGGTGTGTGTCTCCTGTTTTTATTTGGGTATTTTTTTTGCAGTAGAACTACAGGTACCAGCGGGCCCAATTTTCCACCCGCATGCTGGTACTTGTGGTTCTCCAAGTACCAGCTTGCGGGGGAGGCTTGCTGGGACTTGTAGTTCTTCTGGAAAAAACAATATTCTATCATTTTACTTAAGGCTATCAGCCCCCCATCCGCAGCCCTTGGATGGGGGGGGGGGGGGGGGGGGGGGGGACAGCCTCGGGCTTCACCCCTGGCCCTTGGGTGGCTGGAGGGGGGACCCCTTGATTGAAGGGGTCCCCACTCCCCCAGGGTACCCCGGCCAGGGGTGACTAGTTGGATATTTAATGCCACGGCCGCAGGGCGCTGTATAAAAGTGACCCCCGGCTGTGGCATTATCTGTCCAGCTAGTGGAGCCCGATGCTGGTGTAAAAAATACGGGGGACCCCTACGCTTTTTGTCCCCCGTATTTTTTGCACCAGGCGCAGAGCCCGGTGCTGGTTTTAAAAATACGGGGGATCCCCTGTCAGTTTTCCCCCCGGAATTTTAGAACCAGGACCGGCTCGAAGAGCCAGAGGCTGGTTATGCTTAGGAGGGAGGACCCCACGCAATTTTTTTTCGTGGTTTTTCCCGTTTTTTTTACAAGTCTAATCAAAATCCGTCAAATCGGCCGTTTTTCGAGAGCGGGACTGTCGAATCCGTTTTTTATTGAATATGTTGAATTCCGGCACCCACTTGCCGGAATTCGACGGTCGAATTGTGTCGAATTAAAAAACGGGTGAAAAATTGCCGCGATTCGCCGGCAATTGCATATACCCCATAGTGTCCACATACTGTACATCTGTGGTGAAAATTGTTTAGTTGGAGGAATAGTTTTTGGCCATAAATGGCATGATTATCTTCCAAATCGCCATTTAGTTTCCAAGTTGGTAGGATAACTGTAGTGTATGGCTAGCTTTACAGTACATTGCTGAACAAATACAATCAAACCATTATGACCAATAATAAACCAATGGTCTTAAACACAAATTGAAAAAATAATAATAATAATAAAAATATTAATAATAACAATAATAATAAATTATAATGTAATACAAAATGTTAGTATTATTTCATAATACTCTGCAAATCAATATCCAAGACTCCCTATAAACAGTGGTGGATTTTATCTAGGGGCTGCTCTGCTAACTACATGATGGACTACAAGCAGTCCTGGGGGGTGGGGGAGTGTATTTTTTCCCCCGGGACTGCGATAGTGAGCATTTCCCAAGAGACGCTACGGTACTCTGTAGCTGATGTAGTCACTAGAAAAAATGGCTGGATTGTTAATTTGTACACGTGCGCCAGATCACAATCCTGCTTACATGCACAAATACAGACCCCTGGCCTTCTAAGACACGAGCCGCGGCTGACTATAAATACCCCCAAATTATATAAAACTTTTACGTGCCTTTCTGTTATTTATCATTTAAATTATTTATGAGCTTGCTATGTTGACAACATGATGCTACCACCCCCAAAACACACTTGTAATTAGGAATGTGCGCCGGCCCAAATCTCGGGTTTTGGATTCTCGTTTTGGATCTGTATTTGTTTTGCTAAAACCTCAATTGCGAGTTTTGACTCTGTATTTGTTCTGGATCTGTATTTATTTATTTTTTGAAAGTCTTAAAAACAGCTAAAATCACAGAATTTGGGCCTGTTTTTGTTCCTACAGTATTAATCATCTCAACAACATTAATTTTCACTCAATTACAGTCAATTTTGACCACCTCACAATATTGTTTTCATCCAGTTTAGGCCAAAAGATTGCACCGAGGTAGCTGGATGACTAAGCTAAGCGACAGCACAAACATGTGGTACTTAAACTTCCAACATAGCACATCTAGGAAACAGAATAGTACTGCAGTGGCAGACAGGGTGGCAGTTTAATAAACTATACAAAATGTTTGTCGTCACAGTCAGCAATGCTCCAAACAGCACATAATGCAACGAAAAGATGGAATTGTCCTTGGGCCCTCTCACCCACTAGGAATAGTAATTAAACATTGCAGTTAAATTTCACCTACATTGTCGCACAATACATGTACAGAATGAGTAGAAAATAAAATATATTACTGTGGTACCACTTTCACCCACAGTATCACACATTACATGTGTGTGTCAGAAATAGTGATCAAACACTGCGGTTGACCTTCATCAACAGTGTCGCACAAAATGTGTACGAGTAGGAAATAATAATATACTGCGGTCTTACCATCAGTGTCACAGTTCTTATGAAATAAAAATAAAAATTGTATAGTACACTGGGGTACAGCACAAACAAAAAAATGTACTTATAATTACAGTATATTTTTTAGCTTTTTGTTTTTAGCTTTTATTTTTAAAAATTTTACACTGGGGTTGAGCCCCTGGATGGACTGACAGATCACCCCTTTCAGATACATCGGACAGAGCACTTCGTCTAGACTGATACAGAAGACAAGGCACCCGCCCCATGCCAGATAACACAGTACTGAGACGGACCCGTCCGTCTAGTACACTCTACACAGCCAGAGTGAAGATGGCGCCAATCACCGGGGACCTTTATAGAATCCAAATCCTGCGAGAATCCGACAGCGGGATGATGACGTTTTGCCTTGTTTTGGGATCAGTCTGGCAGGAAACCCTGGGCCGGACCCGCTCATCTCTAGTTGTAATGGTGTCAGCTGAGGAATGAGCAGGGTTAGGTTTGGACCACGCAAAATATTTGAAATTAGGACTAAAACATCGCAAAACCTGCTTTTGAAACGGTATTTTAAACGGTACTTAAAACGGGTCTGAGCAGTTAAACCCCTTTCATATCGCATGTTGTAACCGTTTTGGTACCTTTCACACTGAACCAGTTTCACCCATAGAAAACAGTGGTTGTCATTATAAATGGACTTTTCTGGCCCACACATATGACGTTTTTACACAATAAAGGAGGGGGAGGTGGTGGGGAGTGCTTTGATCAGTGCAGCAATCATGGCAGACAGAGCACATGTCTCCAGCGAGTTTGTCATTGTTTCTGCTGTACTACTTCTGGATTCTGCTAATGAGAGTATATTTGCTATTCTCTCATTATGTAGCCTGGTTATCGAGTGTTTTAGGAGGAGTAGTAGAAGACTGCAGTGTTTGTCTGAATATGGGAGGAGTATGCGCAATGTCGTGCGAGAGAGAGCCCTTTCAAGGCGACAATACCTGCGCAGGAGGAGGTCTTTCATATCTGCTTCCATGAACACCATTCTAGCCTTAAATCTGTCGACACAGCGAAGATTGTGGGCTAGAGATCGTCCGAGTGGTGATGTATTCATGCAGAGTGTCCTTAACTTTCAGGACGTGCAGTGGAAGGCTCACTTTAGAATGTCACGTGAGACATTCCACTACCTTTTAGATCTATTAACCCCAGCACTCAGTAGACAAGTTACAAACTTCCGTCGACCATTAGAGCCAAGCAGGAGGCTTGCCATTGCTTTGTTGTGGTACGCCACTCCTGGCGAATATCGCACTATCGCTTGTCTATTTGTAGTTGGAATTTTTACTGTCTGCAACACTGTTCATGAAGTCACCCTTGCTTTGGTGGACAATCTATACCATCGATTTATTTGTCTTCCGCAAGGCCCACGTTTAGACGAGACCATTCAGGGGTTTGCTTCAAAAGGATATCCGCAGTGCGCTGGCGCAATAGATGGAACACACATCCCTATAATTGCTCCGGAGGACAATCCAGCGGATTACCATAACCGAAAAGGATGGCATTCAATTGTTTTGCAAGCTGTGGTCGATCATAAGTATTGGTAAGAATGTTCTGTCCATTCTTTTTTTTTAAATGAAGTGTATTTTTGGAACCTACTAGAACAAGTATATATATATATATATATATATATATCTATCTTTATATAAAAACAGTAATATCCACATACATTGCAGTAAAGATTTCCAAACTTCGTGAAGTCCACACGACCAGCAGAATTGCGCTCAACCGAGCTGGAAATGTCTCGTCGACTCCGGACCCGGCGGGTGACGTCACAACGTCCTCAGCAGAAAGCCACGCCCAACGCGTTTCGACCTATCACAGTCTTCGTCAGGGGATGTGGTCAATGTGTATTGGCACGATCTTATATACCCATTCCAATTCATAACAGCTGTTACTACTTAATTATACTTCATAGTAATGCACTCACATTTCACAATTGGAAAAACGGCAGATTATCCATACAGGCTTTTCAGCAAAAATTGTCTATCCCATTTAATACATATTTTTTAAATAAAATTTTATTACATTGCAAATCTCCAAAGTAGTTCAATTGTTGCAGGCAGTTCATTTCATGGTCTAGCGGTCTGCTAACAGTCAAAATTAATCTCAGCTGTTCATTATAAAGCAAAAAATGGGATTGACACTTCTCACTTCACAAAGTATAGACTAGTCACTACCACTAACACTTTATATATATTTTAAAAACACACTAAATAGCAAATACATATGAACCATAGTTTAAAAATATTACCAAAAATATCATAATGGTTTGCAGAGGCTTATATAACTGATCATATTGTAAACTATATTTTGTTAAATCATGCTGTTATTATTTATTTGTCTATTTCCAAATAACTCTACTAGCATGAATTAAAAGGGAATCTCTTTAAAGAGTGAGTCAGCTCATAACTCAAATCTTGGGTTTCTAATTGAAGCGGAAGAATTATTCTTTATTATTTTACGTTAGGCTGTAACAGAAAAAGTGTCAGCCATGAACCCCCCATGGATCCACTCGCCGGGATTTAGCCGCTGCCACGTTCGGATCATCAGAAGGGTCATGACTCCCACATTAGCAGTGTAAAAAGGGTACTATATCGCAACCCTCATTGAGACCAAATGGTACAAAAGTGTTTAATGTATAGATCCAGTATGTTTCTCTCTGGCTAAGTTTTTTTAAAAGATCTCCACCTCTCTCATCCAGGCAGACCTTCTCTATTGCCTTAAAGGAGAAACCATTTAAACTGGAACTAGTGCACTCTGAGAAATGACGTGGAACACTATGATTATCTATTTTGTGCAGTATATTGCGGGTGTGTTCTAATATACGTAATTTTAACATACGCCTGGTCTTTCCAATATAACGTTTCCCACATTTACACTCCAACATATAGATTACATGAGTGCTCACACAACTTAATTTACCTTTAATTTTCCAAGATTTATCATTACTTGAATTCAAGAATTGTTTATTATCTCTATTTACATACTGGCACATTTTACATTTGTTACAAGGAAAAAATCCTTCCAATCTATTACCTCCCTCATATTTGTTGGCTTTTCTCATATTACTAGGGGCCAAACGATCCTTCAGGGAACATGATTTTTTATATATAATCCTTGGATATTGTGTGATCACATCTTTAAGTAGCGGGTCGAGGCTTAATATGCCCCAATGTTTATTTAAAATTTTCTTAATCTCCCCTCCGCCTTTATTGTAACGGGTTACAAAAGGTACTTCAAATTTATCAATGTGTTCTTTATCTTTTCTTCTGTCTTTATATACCAAGAGTTCTTGTCTATCTCTATTTAACGCTTTCTCATAGCATCTCTGTATTAGATTATCTGGGTACTTTTTCTCTTTAAATCTCTCACTATAGATCTGCACCTGTTCTTTGAATTTCTCTTGTTCCGAACAGTTTCGTTTCAGTCGAACGAACTGTGAATAAGGGATATTTTCAATCCATTTTTTATAGTGACAGCTTTGAAAGTGTACATAGCTGTTACGATCTACACTTTTAATATATGTATAAGTATCAATTTTTGCTCCTTCGTTGGATTTTCTACTATCCAGTACAAGATCTAGAAACTCTATAGTATCATTATTATACTTTATAAGTAAAGTGCAAATTATATTCATTCTTATTTAATTCAATCATAAATTCGTCCAGCAAATCTAAACCTCCAGACCATACCACAATGATATCATCTATAAAGCGCTTATACTTGTGTATATATTTCAAAAATCGATTATTATTAAATATAGATTCCCTTTCCCATTTACCCATATACAAGTTTGCTAAACTCGGGGCATAAGGCGTTCCCATAGCTACGCCGCACTCTTGGTTAAAGAAAGTTCCCTGAAAGTTGAAGTAATTATTTTTAAGTATATATTCAATGCACTCCAAAATAAATCCCTTCTTATTATCACCCATTCTCATGTCCTCCTCCAAAAACATTTTTACAGCACTAATTCCCCCAACGTGTGGTATACTCGTATAAAGGGCCTCGACGTCAATCGTTACCCAACTAAACTCAGTTTTCCACTCCAAGTCCCCCATTTCTTTAAGGACCTGTGTGGAGTCCTTAATATAAGAGGTTAGACCCAAAACATAATCTTTTATATGCGCATCAATAAATTCAGACATATTTGAAGAAGCAGACCCAATTCCAGAGATTATCGGGCGACCGGGTGGTTTCTCCAGCCGTTTATGTATTTTAGGTAAACTATAAAATAAAGGTACCCGAGGATGTGGATTAAACATAAAACCCATTTCGTCCATACTTATACTACCATTTTTTACACCCTTATCTAGAAGTGTTCGAATTTCTTCAACAATTCGTTCAGTGGGATCTTCTAACAATTTTTTATAAGTTTTATTATCACTCAGGAGTCTCTCACACTCCATAAGGTAATCTTTTTTATTTAATAAAACTATACCCCCACCCTTATCCGCCATTTTTAATACCAGTAGGGGGTCATTCTCTAAACCTTTTAGGGCTGCTCTCTCCCCTTTACTTAGATTATCTTTGAATCTGAATTCATTGCTACACATCTTGTCCAGATCCTTTTTAACTAATTTAGAGAACGTATCGATAAAGTTCCCCCTCGATTCTACCGGATAAAAGTTAGATCTCTTTTTAAAGGTATTGGTATTATTTGCAGTCTCTTCTGTTTCTGTAACTTTTTTATTCTTAGCAAAATGGCGTTTCAACGTTAGGTTTCTCGTAAACTTATTTATATCTATAAATAATTCAAAACCTTTTGGAGCAGTATTAGGGGCAAATGATAAACCCTTTGACAACAGGGAAATTTCGTTTTTACTTAACACATGATCAGATAAATTAAAGACATCTGTTTTTACTGGGAGTTCTGTTTCCTCATTTTTACCCCTCTTTCCTCCTCTCTTTGTTCGTCTTTCTTTCTTTTTGTCCCAGAAGTTGGACTGGGGTTTGGTTCCCTGTTGTGTAAATTTCTCCGTTCCCTCCAATTGCGATCTCTCTGAAAAAAATGTGTATTCTGTTTCTATAATCAGGTGTTTTTAATGTTTCAAATCTGTTTGTCAATGGAATCCTATCACCATCTCTCTCATTCCCTTTAGGAAACCTCTTATTTATATACTGAGTTTTATACTGATAATTTGTTTTCACATTTGTGTTCAGATCCCTCCTTTGTTTGGGCCAGTTTCTAATTGTTCCTTCTCTATAATCAATCGTATCCCGTTTGAACTTGCTAACCTTCGTTTCTAAAATCTCACTCTCTAATTTTTTAATACGTATATCCCCCTCACTTTTGAGATCATTTAACTCTTTCAGATCTTTTATGGGATCTAGTTGTTTCTCTAGTTCACAAATTTCTTTGTCTATCTCAACCAATTCCTTTTTTCTTTCTAAAATAATAAGCCTCATTAAATCCATTGAACTATTTTCTAGTATCTGGTTCCATTCCTGCATAAAAGTCTGCCTCTCATTTCCAAAGGTAGGTTTTTTAAAAAGCCTCAGCCCCCTTGGTACCATCTTGTGGCATTCTTCATTTCTCAGATTTCTTCTATCACTTCTTAAAAAAGCCATCAAGAAGAGAAGTTGTGGTTGTGTATATCTGATCTCTTCTTGATGGCTTTTTTAAGAAGTGATAGAAGAAATCTGAGAAATGAAGAATGCCACAAGATGTTTGATGAGCACTTAGATGTTGGTTTTAAGAGAACTTTTAAAGATAATCGGTTTAGACTTAGACTCCCTTTGGAATAAGTTAGAAAGAGTATATACAAGAGATATGAAATTAAGTTGGGAAATCACGACATTAGAAAAATATGTTGAACATAAAATGGTACCAAGGGGGCTGAGGCTTTTTAAAAAACCTACCTTTGGAAATGAGAGGCAGACTTTTATGCAGGAATGGAACCAGATACTAGAAAATAGTTCAATGGATTTAATGAGGCTTATTATTTTAGAAAGAAAAAAGGAATTGGTTGAGATAGACAAAGAAATTTGTGAACTAGAGAAACAACTAGATCCCATAAAAGATCTAAAAGAGTTAAATGATCTCAAAAGTGAGGGGGATATACGTATTAAAAAATTAGAGAGTGAGATTTTAGAAACGAAGGTTAGCAAGTTCAAACGGGATACGATTGATTATAGAGAAGGAACAATTAGAAACTGGCCCAAACAAAGGAGGGATCTGAACACAAATGTGAAAACAAATTATCAGTATAAAACTCAGTATATAAATAAGAGGTTTCCTAAAGGGAATGAGAGAGATGGTGATAGGATTCCATTGACAAACAGATTTGAAACATTAAAAACACCTGATTATAGAAAACAGAATACACATTTTTTTCAGAGAGATCGCAATTGGAGGGAACGGAGAAATTTACACAACAGGGAACCAAACCCCAGTCCAACTTCTGGGACAAAAAGAAAGAAAGACGAACAAAGAGAGGGAAGAGAGGAGGAAAGAGGGGTAAAAACGAGGAAACAGAACTCCCAGTAAAAACAGATGTCTTTAATTTATCTGATCATGTGTTAAGTAAAAACGAAATTTCCCTGTTGTCAAAGGGTTTATCATTTGCCCCTAATACTGCTCCAAAAGGTTTTGAATTATTTATAGATATAAATAAGTTTACGAGAAACCTAACGTTGAAACGCCATTTTGCTAAGAATAAAAAAAGTTACAGAAACAGAAGAGACTGCAAATAATACCAATACCTTTAAAAAGAGATCTAACTTTTATCCGGTAGAATCGAGGGGGAACTTTATCGATACGTTCTCTAAATTAGTTAAAAAGGATCTGGACAAGATGTGTAGCAATGAATTCAGATTCAAAGATAATCTAAGTAAAGGGGAGAGAGCAGCCCTAAAAGGTTTAGAGAATGACCCCCTACTGGTATTAAAAATGGCGGATAAGGGTGGGGGTATAGTTTTATTAAATAAAAAAGATTACCTTATGGAGTGTGAGAGACTCCTGAGTGATAATAAAACTTATAAAAAATTGTTAGAAGATCCCACTGAACGAATTGTTGAAGAAATTCGAACACTTCTAGATAAGGGTGTAAAAAATGGTAGTATAAGTATGGACGAAATGGGTTTTATGTTTAATCCACATCCTCGGGTACCTTTATTTTATAGTTTACCTAAAATACATAAACGGCTGGAGAAACCACCCGGTCGCCCGATAATCTCTGGAATTGGGTCTGCTTCTTCAAATATGTCTGAATTTATTGATGCGCATATAAAAGATTATGTTTTGGGTCTAACCTCTTATATTAAGGACTCCACATAGGTCCTTAAAGAAATGGGGGACTTGGAGTGGAAAACTGAGTTTAGTTGGTTAACGATTGACGTCGAGGCCCTTTATACGAGTATACCACACGTTGGGGGAATTAGTGCTGTAAAAATGTTTTTGGAGGAGGACATGAGAATGGGTGATAATAAGAAGGGATTTATTTTGGAGTGCATTGAATATATACTTAAAAATAATTACTTCAACTTTCAGGGAACTTTCTTTAACCAAGAGTGCGGCGTAGCTATGGGAACGCCTTATGCCCCGAGTTTAGCAAACTTGTATATGGGTAAATGGGAAAGGGAATCTATATTTAATAATAATCGATTTTTGAAATATATACACAAGTATAAGCGCTTTATAGATGATATCATTGTGGTATGGTCTGGAGGTTTAGATTTGCTGGACGAATTTATGATTGAATTAAATAAGAATGAATAGAATTTGCACTTTACTTATAAAGTATAATAATGATACTATAGAGTTTCTAGATCTTGTACTGGATAGTAGAAAATCCAACGAAGGAGCAAAAATTGATACTTATACATATATTAAAAAAGTGTAGATCGTAACAGCTATGTACACTTTCAAAGCTGTCACTATAAAAAATGGATTGAAAATATCCCTTATTCACAGTTCGTTCGACTGAAACGAAACTGTTCGGAACAAGAGAAATTCAAAGAACAGGTGCAGATCTATAGTGAGAGATTTAAAGAGAAAAAGTACCCAGATAATCTAATACAGAGATGCTATGAGAAAGCGTTAAATAGAGATAGACAAGAACTCTTGGTATATAAAGACAGAAGAAAAGATAAAGAACACATTGATAAATTTGGAGTACCTTTTGTAACCCGTTACAATAAAGGCGGAGGGGAGATTAAGAAAATTTTAAATAAACATTGGGGCATATTAAGCCTCGACCCGCTACTTAAAGATGTGATCACACAATATCCAAGGATTATATATAAAAAATCATGTTCCCTGAAGGATCGTTTGGCCCCTAGTAATATGAGAAAAGCCAACAAATATGAGGGAGGTAATAGATTGGAAGGATTTTTTCCTTGTAACAAATGTAAAATGTGCCAGTATGTAAATAGAGATAATAAACAATTCTTGAATTCAAGTAATGATAAATCTTGGAAAATTAAAGGTAAATTAAGTTGTGTGAGCACTCATGTAATCTATATGTTGGAGTGTAAATGTGGGAAACGTTATATTGGAAAGACCAAGCGTATGTTAAAATTACGTATATTAGAACACACCCGCAATATACTGCACAAAATAGATAATCATAGTGTTCCACGTCATTTCTCAGAGTGCACTAGTTCCAGTTTAAATGGTTTCTCCTTTAAGGCAATAGAGAAGGTCTGCCTGGATGAGAGAGGTGGAGATCTTTTAAAAAAACTTAGCCAGAGAGAAACATACTGGATCTATACATTAAACACTTTTGTACCATTTGGTCTCAATGAGGGTTGCGATATAGTACCCTTTTTACACTGCTAATGTGGGAGTCATGACCCTTCTGATGATCCGAACGTGGCAGCGGCTAAATCCCGGCGAGTGGATCCATGGGGGGTTCATGGCTGACACTTTTTCTGTTACAGCCTAACGTAAAATAATAAAGAATAATTCTTCCGCTTCAATTAGAAACCCAAGATTTGAGTTATGAGCTGACTCACTCTTTAAAGAGATTCCCTTTTAATTCATGCTAGTAGAGTTATTTGGAAATAGACAAATAAATAATAACAGCATGATTTAACAAAATATAGTTTACAATATGATCAGTTATATAAGCCTCTGCAAACCATTATGATATTTTTGGTAATATTTTTAAACTATGGTTCATATGTATTTGCTATTTAGTGTGTTTTTAAAATATATATAAAGTGTTAGTGGTAGTGACTAGTCTATACTTTGTGAAGTGAGAAGTGTCAATCCCATTTTTTGCTTTATAATGAACAGCTGAGATTAATTTTGACTGTTAGCAGACAGCTAGACCATGAAATGAACTGCCTGCAACAATTGAACTACTTTGGAGATTTGCAATGTAATAAAATTTTATTTAAAAAATATGTATTAAATGGGATAGACAATTTTTGCTGAAAAGCCTGTATGGATAATCTGCCGTTTTTCCAATTGTGAAATGTGAGTGCATTACTATGAAGTATAATTAAGTAGTAACAGCTGTTATGAATTGGAATGGGTATATAAGATCGTGCCAATACACATTTACCACATCCCCTGACGAAGACTGTGATAGGTCGAAACGCGTTGGGCGTGGCTTTCTGCTGAGGACGTTGTGACGTCACCCGCCGGGTCCGGAGCCGACGAGACATTTCCAGCTCGGTTGAGCGCAATTCTGCTGGTCGTGTGGACTTCACGAAGTTTGGAAATCTTTACTGCAATGTATGTGGATATTACTGTTTTTATATAAAGTGATTGATTTTACGTTTACCAGTGCGCTCTCCTTATTGCTTCTAGTACCAATACCACTTACTCCCTGGCTGGGAGTTGGATTGAGCAGCACTGGAATAACATCCTCTAAAAAAAGACTCTGGAAACACGGACATGCAGCGCAGGGATTGAATCCTGTTGTTTTATATATATATATATATATATATATATATATATATATATATATATATATATATTTATATATATATTTATTTAGCTTCACAGATGTTTTTATTGGATGGCCGAGTCATTCACATGATGCACGTGTGCTTGCTAATTCCGATCTCTACCGTGTAGCAGAGAACAATGAAGGTGGACGGCTTTTTCCAAGAGGTATGTAAAAATATATAATCATTACAATTTGGCATTGCAGGGCCTGGTGTACATGTACTTTATTATAAATTGCCATATTGTCAATATTACACACCAACATAAACTGCTGTGGACTTTCCCCCTGTATGACCGCCATCACCTGTGTTGAAGTAATAATGGTGTTTATACACAGGTGACGGCAATCATACATTGATGAAAGTCCAGTAGCCGAGCATTTGGACCCAAATGTGTTGGGTCATTTGGAGTGGTATATATGAATGAGTAATGCTTACATTATGCCTGTAGAATGTTGCCTTTCCAGCTAGTTTGGTAATACATTTGTCAGTATGCTGTGGCCCAGATATAGCATTGTCTAATAGCAGAAATGTAGTAGGGCATGGTGGGATGTGTAGTTCCTAGTCAGTTGGTCAGCAGAGGATGCAGTCCCATGAGATATGTAATGTCATTCAACGACCATTGACCCGGAAGCAAGAATGTAATGTTGTGTGGTATGGTATGCCGGTGGCTGGGCTCCTGGCGTCCAGCATACCGGCGACGGAAGCCCACCCGCCGGAATAGCAACAGCGTGGCGAGTGCAAATGAGCCATTTGCGGGCACAGTGGCGCGCTACAGGCGACACGCTATTTATTCTCCCTCCAGGGGGGTTGTGGACCACCACGAGTGAGAAAAACTGTTGGTATGCCGGCTGTTGGCCTTCCGACGCCGGTATACTGTGCGCAGGGATCCCGACAGTCAGCAACCTTAAAACCACCCATGTGATGATGTGCATATACCAATTGATCTTTGCTAATTTGATTCTTTTTCTATTTTTAAACTAGAAATCTAAATTTGTGGATGGAGTTGAAATTCAAGTCCACATAATCGGTGATGCAGCCTACCCTTTACGAAGATGGCTGATGAAGGGGTACACCCAACATGTTACGCTGACATCTAATCAAGTTGCCTTCACGCACACCCTGAGCTCTGCAAGAATGGTTGTGGAAGACGCATTTGGACGCTTAAAGGGACGTTGGCACTGCCTTATGAAGCGCAATGATGTGGACCTTACAAACATGCCGAACATTGTTGCGGCTTGCTGTATTCTTCACAACCTTTGTGAATTTCAGAGGGAGGAATTTCTGCCAGAGTGGGCCGTTAAGGACTCAGCTGAGCACCCTGCACCTGAATCCACTACATATATGGGTGATCATTCTGGAAGTGCAGAACAGATGAGGGCTGCTCTAATGGGCAACCTTTCCTCATTATTGTCTTAAATTTTTCCCCTTTGTTGTTTATTCATGGCATTTGTGTGTTCAGTTAGAATAAACATGGTTAATGTTTGTGTGTTGTCCTAATTTGAAATTATAGACATGGACACAGGCTTATAGAACCGGTCATAGACCTTATACATTTTTATAATATAAAACCTTGGTTTCAAAAATGTTTGCATCAACATTGTTTGCAAAACACTTGCATTATGAAATATTAAATGAAAAACAATACAAACAATAACCTCTCAAGGTAACATCCTGTAAACAGGAGAGTCAGGAGTTGTCTCCATATCAGGAGGTGATTGTGTATGTGGGGGATGGACAGATTCAGGTGGGGTGTGTTGAGGGTGGGTTTGTGGAGGCTGGGTATATTGAGGGTGGGTTTGTGGAGGCTGGGTATATTGATGGTGGGTTTGTGGAGGCTGGGTATATTGATGGTGGGTTTGTGGAGGCTGAGTATATTGAGGGTGAGTTTGTGGAGGCTGAGTATATTGAGGGTAGGTCTGTGGCGGATGGGTAAATTGAGGGTGGGTGTGTTGATGTTGGGTTTGGTCATAGTAGGATGCAGGGCCATAGTGTGGATAGTGTTGAGGGATGTTTGTAGGTGGTTGCTGAGGTGCCATTGTGTGTGGACGTTCCCTCATGGCAATTTTTTTTTTTAAATAATGACGTTTGAAATGACTGCATTTCCTTCATGCATTCCCTTGTATCCATAGTAATGTGGGCCATCAGGGTATTATTCATGTCCTGCTGAGCCTGCAAAAAGCGCTCAAGGCGGGCATCCTCTCGAGCTGCCATGGCTGCGTCCATCTGCTCAAGTTTCTCTGCTAAGACAGTCATCATTATTCGGGATGCTTGTTCCGTTTTGTTGGGACAGCGTCTCCTTGCGGGTACATTATATACTGTGGATAAAAATACAAACAAAAAATAAACCTTATTGTTCAAGAATACATTACAAAAACAGCAGAGTTTGAAAACGTGTTTGTGGCCTCCTCCCACCTACACACTGCGTACAGTCTGCCCGATTTTTAATTTAATGGGGTATATTGAAAAACTGTCGGAAGCTGCCATTTTGTTGGAAAGATGGCAGCTTCCGACAGTTTTAGGAAGGGGTTCCGACCTATTCATTACGGCCCTATTTTTTCAGACAAGTCGGGAAACCAAACTTGTCGGAATGCACGCTGATCGCCGGCTTCAGCCGCCGATCAGCGTACATTTCCGCAAACTAGGCCAAACCAGACAGGTTATTACCCCGTTTCCAACAATCTCAATCCGACTTTTTAAAAAGTCGGATTCAGATATGTGATATGAGAGATGGAGACAGGGGAGCAGCTGGGAGAGCAGGGACCCAGCAGCAGCGTCCACCCGGCTCCAGCACTGCAGATGTCCCGCTTGCTGGAGCCGGGTGTATGCTGGCGTGAGCCTCCACTGCTGCAGCCGCAGCTCCCCCGCCGTACGCTCCATCTCCTCCACTCTCCCCCCCCCTCCCGGTGGCGCAGATATCACCTCACCTCATCATGCTTCCCCCCTCAGCTCCCGCGCCGGAGCCCACTCCCCCCTCACCCCTAGCGCCACTCATCACTCCCCTTTGCCCCCGGCAGCTCCCTCTGCCGCTGCTGTCAGCGCACCCGCAGCGCTGACAGCAGCAGCAGGACATGGGAGCCGCCAAATACGACAGTGGGATTTGGACGCCATTTTGAAGAGGGGTTGTCGGGTCCATTCCGACAACTGCATGTCGGAATGGAGCCGACTTTTATTGAATATACATTAGCAGTTGTTTTTCGTTAGTAGGTTATGTTAATTATTTATGTATTTTGGAGTGTTGTACTTACTGTTTCCACGTAAGGGTGTCGTTCCTGGAATCCTGTGCTGACTGGGCCCAGCCTGCGTTTCTTCCACAGCCACATTGGGTGTTGTTGTGATGCATTCAGTTCTTGTATCAGGCACGATGTTTGCCTCAGTGACAATGGCTTCCGTCTGTTGTGTGTCCTCATCAAGTAACAGCAAGGACGATGGTAGGGACTGAGATAATGGCAGAGGATCTGGAATGGATTCCGCAGCACAGGACTGGCTTGTTCTGCCACTGGTACCTGCCTTAATTCAAACGCTGCGATGCTTGATGACAAGCTCACCGGAGTGGCAAGTGCTGTGTGGCCAAATATACTGCAACACTGCTCGTAGTACTGCCACTCAATGCGGCCAGCTCAACTCTTGTTCCTGTTATGATTAGAGATGTGCACCGGAAATTTTTCGGGTTTTGTGTTTTGGTTTTGGGTTAGGTTCCGTGGCCGTGTTTTGGGTTCGAACGCGTTTTGGCAAAACCTCACCGAATTTTTTTTGTCGGATTCGGGTGTGTTTTGGATTCGGGTGTTTTTTTCAAAAAACCCTAAAAAAACAGTTTAAATCATAGAATTTGGGGGTCATTTTGATCCCAAAGTATTATTAACCTCAATAACCATAATTTCCACTCATTTTCAGTCTATTTTGAACACCTCACAATATTATTTTTAGTCCTAAAATTTGCACCGAGGTCGCTGGATGACTAAGCTCAGCGACCCAAGTGGCCGACACAAACACCTGGCCCATCTAGGAGTGGCACTGCAGTGTCACGCAGGATGGCCCTTCCAAAAAACACTCCCCAAACAGCACATGACGCAAAGAAAAAAAAAGAGGTGCAATGAGGTAGCTGTGTGACTAAGATAAGTGACCCTAGTGGCCGACACAAACACCTGGCCCATCTAGGAGTGGCACTGCAGTGTCACGCAGGATGGCCCTTCCAAAAAACACTCCCCAAACAACACATGACGCAAAGAAAAATGAAAGAAAATAGAGGTGCAAGATGGAATTGTCCTTGGGCCCTCCCACCCACCCTTATGTTGTATAAACAGGACATGCACACATTAACCAACCCATCATTTCAGTGACAGGGTCTGCCACACGACTGTGACTGAAATGACGGGTTGGTTTGGACCCCCACCAAAAAAGAAGCAATTAATCTCTCCTTGCACAAACTGGCTCTACAGAGGCAAGATGTCCACCTCATCATCATCCTCCGATTCATCACCGTGTACATCCCCCTCCTCACAGATCATCAATCCGTCCCCACTGGAATCCACCATCACAGCTCCCTGTGTACTTTGTGGAGGCAATTGCTGCTGGTGAATGTCTCCATGGAGGAATTGATTATAATTCATTTTAATGAACATCATCTTCTCCACATTTTCTGGAAGTAACCTCGTACGCCGATTGCTGACAAGGTGAGCGGCGGCACTAAACACTCTTTCGGAGTACACACTTGTGGGAGGGCAACTTAGGTAGAATAAAGCCAGTTTGTGCAAGGGCCTCCAAATTGCCTCTTTTTCCTGCCAGTATACGTACGGACTGTCTGACGTGCCTACTTGGATGCGGTCACTCATATAATCCTCCACCATTCTTTCAATGGGGAGAGAATCATATGCAGTGACAGTAGACGACATGTCCGTAATCGTTGGCAGGTCCTTCAGTCCGGACCAGATGTCAGCATCAGCAGTCGCTCCAGACTGCCCTGCATCACCGCCAGCGGGTGGGCTCGGAATTCTGAGCCTTTTCCTCGCACCCCCAGTTTGCGGAGAATGTGAAGGAGGAGATGTTGACAGGTCGCGTTCCGCTTGACTTGACAATTTTCTCACCAGCAGTTCTTTGAACCCCTGCAGACTTGTGTCTGCCGGAAAGAGAGATCCAAGGTAGGTTTTAAATCTAGGATCGAGCACGGTGGCCAAAATGTAGTGCTCCGATTTCAACAGATTGACCACCCGTGAATCCTTGTTAAGCGAATTAAGGGCTCCTTCCACAAGTCCCACATGCCTAGCGGAATCGCTCTGTGTTAGCTCCTCCTTCAATGTCTCCAGCTTCTTCTGCAAAAGCCTGATGAGGGGAATGACCTGACTCAGGCTGGCAGTGTCTGAACTGACTTCATGTGTGGCAAGTTCAAAAAGGTTGCAGAACCTTGCACAACGTTGAAATCATTCTCCACTGCGCTTGAGACAGGTGCATTCCACCTCCTATATCGTGCTCAGTTGTATAGGCTTGAATGGCCTTTTGCTGCTCCTCCAACCTCTGAAGCATATAGAGGGTTGAATTCCACCTCGTTACCACTTCTTGCTTCAGATGATGGCAGGGCAGGTTGAGGCGTTTTTGGTGTTGCTCCAGTCTTCTGTACGTGGTGCCTGTACGCCGAAAGTGTCCCGCAATTCTTCTGGCCACCGACAGCATCTCTTGCACGCCCCTCTCGTTTTTTAAATAATTCTGCACCACCAAATTCAAGGTATGTGCAAAACATGGGACGTGCTGGAATTTGCCCATATTTAATGCACACACAATATTGCTGGCGTTGTCCGATGCCACAAATCCACAGGAGAGTCCAATTGGGGTAAGCCATTCTGCGATGATCTTCCTCAGTTGCCGTAAGAGGTTTTTAGCTGTGTGCGTATTCTGGAAAGCGGTGATACAAAGCGTAGCCTGCCTAGGAAAGAGTTGGCGTTTGAGAGATGCTGCTACTGGTGCCGCCGCTGCTGTTCTTGCGGCGGGAGTCAATTCATCTACCCAGTGGGCTGTCACAGTCATATAGTCCTGAGTCTGCCCTGCTCCACTTGTCCACATGTCCGTGGTTAAGTGGACATTGGGTACAACTGCATTTTTTAGGACACTGGTGAGTCTTTCTGAGGTCTGTGTACATTTTCGGTATCGCCTGCCTAGAGAAATGGAACCTAGATGGTATTTGGTACCGGGGACACAGTACCTCAATCAAGTCTATAGTTGGCTCTGCAGTAATGATGGATACCGGAACCACGTTTCTCACCGCCCAGGATGCCAAGGCCTCAGTTATCCGCTTTGCAGCAGGATGACTGCTGTGATATTTCATCTTCCTCGCAAAGGACTGTTGGACAGTCAATTGCTTGGTGGAAGTAGTAAAAGTCGTCTTACGACTTCCCCTCTGGGATGACCATCGACTCCCAGCAGCAACAACAGCAGCGCCAGCAGCAGTAGGCGTTACACGCAAGGATGCATCGGAGGAATCCCAGGCAGGAGAGGACTCGTCAGAATTGCCAGTGACATGGCCTGCAGGACTATTGACATTCCTGGGGAAGGAGGAAATTGACACTGAGGGAGTTGGTGGGGTGGTTTGCGTGAGCTTGGTTACAAGAGGAAGGGATTTACTGGTCAGTGGACTGCTTCCGCTGTCGCACAAAGTTTTTGAACTTGTCACTGACTTATGATGAATGCGCTGCAGGTGACGTATAAGGGAGGATGTTCCGAGGTGGTTAACGTCCTTACCCCTACTTATTACAGCTTGACAAAGGCAACACACGGCTTGACAAATGTTGTCCGCATTTCTGTTGAAATACTTCCACACCGAAGAGCTGATTTTTTTGGTATTTTCACCAGGCATGTCAATGGCCATATTCCTCCCACGGACAACAGGTGTCTCCCCGGGTGCCTGACTTAAACAAACCACATCACCATCAGAATCCTCCTTGTCAATTTCCTCCCCAGCGCCAGCAACACCCATATCCTCCTCATCCTGGTGTACTTCAACACTGACATCTTCAATCTGACTATCAGGAACTGGACTGCGGGTGCTCCTTCCAGCACTTGCAGGGGGCGTGCAAATGGTGGAAGGCGCATGCTCTTCACGTCCAGTGTTGGGAAGGTCAGGCATCGCAACCGACACAATTGGACTCTCCTTGTGGATTTGTGATTTCGAAGAACGCACAGTTCTTTGCTATGCTTTTGCCAGCTTAAGTCTTCTAATTTTTCTAGCGAGAGGCTGAGTGCTTCCATCCTCATGTGCAGCTGAACCACTAGCCATGAACATAGGCCAGGGCCTCAGCCGTTCCTTGCCACTCCGTGTGGTAAATGGCATATTGGCAAGTTTACGCTTCTTCTCCGACGATTTTATTTTAGATTTTTGAGTCCTTTTTTTACTGATATTTTGTGTTTTGGATTTCACATGCTCTGTACTATGACATTGGGCATCGGCCTTGGCAGACGACGTTGATGGAATTTCATCGTCTCGGCCATGACTAGTGGCAGCAGCTTCAGCACGAGGTGGAAGTCGATCTTGATCTTTCCCTATTTTTGGAACCTCAACATTTTTGTTCTCCATATTTTAATAGGCACAACTAAAAGGCACCTCAGGTAAACAATGGAGATGGATGGATACTAGTATACTTATGGATGACGAGTGACTGACGACACAGAGGTAGCTACAGCCGTGGACTACCGTACTGCGTCTGCTAGTATAGAGATGATAATGATATAAAAAAAATATATATATATATATATATCACTACTGCAGGTATATATATATAATGACGGACCTGCTGGACACTGTCAGCAGACTCCTAAACTACTAGTATGAAGAAGATAGAAAAAAAAACCCCACCACAGGTAGGTATACAATTATGGACGAGCACTGACGACACAGAGGTAGCTACAGCCGTGGACTACCGTACTGCGTCTGCTAATATAGAGATGATAAAGATGATAGAGATGAACAAAAAAAATATAACACTACTGCAGGTAAATATTTATATAATATAATGAATGACGGACCTGCTGGACACTGTCAGCAGAATGCGTTTATAGAATAAAAAAAAAAACAACACCACAGGAGTGTTTAACTTTTTCATGCAGACAATATACTGGTGGTCACTGGTCAGTCACACTGGCAGCAAAAGTGTGCACTGTACTTCTGCTATAACTGCACCCCAGTCTCCCCCACAATTCAGCTGTGTGAGCAGTGAGCACTCAGCACAGTCAGATATACATAGATATATCATGCAGCACACTGAGGCTGAGCACAGATATGGTATGGAGCGTTTTTTTCAGGCAGAGAACGGATTAAAAAACTAGCAAAACTCTGCACTGACTGTACTCCTCCTAACAGCTCTCCCCAATCCTCCCCACAATAAGCTAAGCAGCAATCAGATCAACTAACTACTAACAGTAACTATAAACGGAGAGGACGCCAGCCACGTCCTCTCCCTATCAATCTCAATGCACGTGTGAAAATGGCGGCGACGCGCGGCTCCTTATATAGAATCCGAGTCTCGCGATAGAATACGAGCTCGCGAGAATCCGACAGCGGGATGACGACGTTCGGGCGCGCTCGGGTTAGCCGAGCAAGGCGGGAAGATCCGAGTCTGCCTCGGACCCGTGTAAAAAGGCTGAAGTTCGGGGGGGTTCGGATTCCGAGGAACCGAACCCGCTTATCTCTAGTTATGATCATGTATTTTATGAAAGTTACGCTTAAGGGCCTTCAACTTACTAATAATTTGCCCTGATGTACGCTGGAACCCAGCAGCTTCAAGCATTTTAGCTATGTTTTTATATATGAGGGCATCCTTGACTGTCCCAGTAATTTGTCTGCAGATTTCCTCATCCCCTCTGATCCTTAGCAGCTCCCTTACCTCTTCATCACTCCAAGTTGCCATTATAAAATGTATTTGCACTGAAAACGCTTCTAAAGCCACTCTCATGTGTCTCCTGTGTTTAACAACCAGTTTCCTGGTTCTGCCTGGTGACATCACACATGGAGACACACAAGGAGACAGCCTATCACTTTCTGGGGCTTGCAAATACCGTTTCAGACCCTTTCACACTGCACAATGAAACGGGTCTGAAACGGGTAGGACCCTGCTTTTTTACAGTTTTCAAAATACCGGTATTTTAAAAACGGTAAAATGAAGGGGACCCTTTCACATCGCAGCTCGAACTGTTTAGGAAGCCTGAAAAATCGGCAATTTACCGGGTTCCAGCTGCGGTGTGAAAGGGGTATAACACAAGTGCGCTTATTAGTGTGCAGCCAGATCAAGCTATACCAGAATAAGAGGATTCCTCAAAACCTCCACCACAATATACAAGAAAAAAAGGATAGGTAAGACTTATCCGGCACTACTCAGGGACGTCTTTTCATATGGGCTCTTGCCCAAGGGCCCCATGAGTAAAAGGGCCCTAGGCTGATAGCTGAGGGTCCCCTCTTTCCAGGGGTACCAGATTTTTGAAAATCGGCCCTGGGGAACCGGAGATATCCGACTTCAAAGCAGCGGTCCATCTCCAAGCCTGTTAATTGTTCTTCCCAGCCATATATCTCGGGTCCTGTCTGACGTAGTTTTTCTGAGGATATGTTCCAAAAGCTGTGACTCTCCCCTTTCAGTGGACACTGGCAGCTTGTCTCTACTATGTCCAGAACCAGAGATATCAGCCTTCAAGCTACTGGTCCCTGCTCCAGCTCCACATGCCTAATATGCAGTTTTATATTTTTGTTGGTGGATTGCTCTGGCCCCTGAACTTTGTTTTTTTACCCCATTAAAGCTAAGAAATCTATTTCCAATAACTGGAGATATCTGCAGTAAAGCAAGCTGCCCTGACCCCCGGAAAATGATGAATATTAAGCCCACTCCACTATCCACCCCTCCCCTGTGTATTAAGCACCCCCTACCACCCTGGAAGTCATGTACCAGGGCCCCCTTCTACAGTTTAGTGTTCTCCTTCCCGCCATTTGTGCAGTAAAGGAGTAATTAGCAGAAATTATTTATCCAGGTCCTACATGCTGAGTGAAAGATAGAAACCCCCTACCCCCCGCGGGACATCAAAGCTGTCGCTGATAGCATCCCCCACCCCTACTGCTGATGGGAGGGGTAGGGGCCCCAGAGCATTGCTGTGCCCAGGGGCCTACACTACTGTTAAGACAGCTCTGGCGCTACTATCTGGATGGCATCCTTATTTGGTTATCCTGGGATATCCCTCTGTTTGGCGGGATTGAATCCAGATGAACCCAAAAGCAATGAGAAAGTGATATAGTGAAGTACAATTTTAATCGGCATAAATATATCACAATTAGATCACAAATAAAATCATCAATTATTGCTCCACACTTATACAAAGGTCACCTAAGTAGCTGTGGATTATGAAATTACCGGAGGAATATGAACTAATAATGCATCAGTTCATAATCAGCGTGTTTGGAAGCGAGTCCCGAGCACACAGAGGTCTTATTAACGCTGCTCTGAGTACCCTGGGTCCACCACTCAGTTACCGCCAGCGTCCGTTTGTCAATATCTTCGACGTGTTTCAAGTCTTACCTATTCTTTTTTCCTAAGCATAACTCTGTTTGTCCGGGACACTGATAACTGATGTTTTATGGCCATCCTCCAATAAAATTCCAGTTGTATGCAGAGCCCTTGATATGGTCGACTCAGACTGGCACACCACCACTCCTGTCTCATCCACTGAGTTCCTCCAAAGTCATAGTTGGTCTTTCTGTGGGATGTAGGCCCTCATTCAGAGTTGACCACTCGCTAGCTACTTTTAGCAGCCGTGCAAATGCATAGGCGCCGCCCACGGGGGAGTGTATTTTAGCTTTGCAAGAGTGCGATCGCATGTGCAGCAGTGCGGTACAAAAACATTTTGTGCGAAACAAGACCAGCCCTGTAGTTACTTATCCTGTGCGTTGATTCTAGCATCGGAGGTCCCGGAATTGACATCAGATACCCGCCCTGCAAACGCCCAGAAAACGGTCAGTTGACACCCACAAACGCCCTCTTCCTGTCAATCTCCTAGCGATGGATTCATCACTAGAAGCTTTGCACAGCAACGATGCTGTTTATACCAGTACGACACACGTGCGCATTGCGCTGCATACGCATGCGCAGTTTTGCCGTTTTTTTACCTGATCGCTGCACTGTGAAAATTGGCAGCGTGTGATCAACTCGGAAATGACCCCCGTAGTTGTGTGACCAGCGGGATCCCGGTGTCTGTATGGTGATCGGCGGGATCCCAAACGCTGGTCACCCAAACCCAACCCCTCTCTGAGGCTTCCTTCACAGGTCTCCTTCTTGCTCTGACACTAAGTTTTCAGGAACAGCATTATCTAGGCAGTGCCTGGGATGTTACACTGCAGCCACTATTTCCTCACAATTGTGCCAACAGTGCACACTGGGATATCCAAGCACTTAAATATTACTTTGTAGCCTTTATCTTTAATTTTATTAAAATGGATTTTAGTCTTTATTTTCACAGCTTTAAGTGACAAACTGTATATTTGTAGCTGTAGAAGCGTCACCTGGTGCGCACTCTGCATTACTACACCCCCTCCTTCCCACTCACCCCGCCGCAGCCGCCCAAAAATAAGAATTTACTCACCGGTAATTCTATTTCTCGTAGTCCGTAGTGGATGCTGGGAACTCCGTAAGGACCATGGGGAATAGACGGGCTCCGCAGGAGACTGGGCACTCTAAAAGAAAGATTAGGTACTATCTGGTGTGCACTGGCTCCTCCCTCTATGCCCCTCCTCCAGACCTCAGTTAGGGAAACTGTGCCCGGAAGAGCTGACACAACAAGGAAAGGATTTGGAATCCAGGGTAAGACTCATACCAGCCACACCAATCACACTGTACAACTTGTGATAACCATACCCAGTTAACAGTATGAACAACAACTGAGCCTCCTTTTACGGATGGCTCATAACAATAACCCTTTAGTTAAGCAATAACTATATACAAGTATTGCAGAGAGTCCGCACTTGGGACGGGCGACCAGCATCCACTACGGACTACGAGAAATAGAATTACCGGTGGGTAAATTCTTATTTTCTCTGACGTCCTAGTGGATGCTGGGAACTCCGTAAGGACCATGGGGATTATACCAAAGCTCCCAAACGGGCGGGAGAGTGCGGATGACTCTGCAGCACCGAATGAGCAAACTCAAGGTCCTCCTCAGCCAGGGTATCAAACTTGTAGAATTTAGCAAACGTGTTTGAACCCGACCAAGTAGCAGCTCGGCAAAGCTGTAAAGCCGAGACCCCTCGGGCAGCCGCCCAAGAAGAGCCCACCTTCCTCGTGGAATGGGCTTTCACTGATTTAGGATGCTGCACTCCAGCCGCAGAATGTGCCTGCTGAATCGTGCAACAAATCCAGCGAGCAATAGTTTGCTTTGAAGCAGGAGCACCCAGCTTGTTGGGTGCATGCAGGATAAATAGCGAGTCAGTTTTCCCGACTCCAGCCGCCCTGAAAACATAAATTTTCAAAGCCCGGACTACGTCCAGCAACTTGGAATCCTCCAAGTCCCGAGTAGCCGCAGGCACCACAATAGGTTGGTTCAAATGAAACGCTGATACCACCTTAGGGAGAAATTGGGGATGAGTCCTCAATTCCGCCCTGTCTATATGGAAGATCAGATACGGGCTTTTACATGACAAAGCCGCCAATTCTGACACACGCCTAGCCGAAGCGAAGGCCAACAGCATGACCACCTTCCACGTGAGATACTTTAGCTCCACAGTCTTAAGTGGCTCAAACCAGTGTGATTTCAGGAAATCCAACACAACGTTAAGATCCCAAGGTGCCATTGGAGGCACAAAAAGGGGCTGAATATGCAGCACTCCCTTAACAAACGTCTGAACTTCAGGCAGTGAAGCCAGTTCTTTTTGAAAGAAAATAGATAGGGCCGAAATCTGGACCTTTATAGATCCTAATTTTAAGCCCATAGACACTCCTGACTGTAGGAAATGCAGGAATTGACCCAGCTGGAATTCCTCTGTAGGGGCCTTCCTGGCCTCACACCAAGCAACATATTTTCGCCATATACGGTGATAATGTTTTGCTGTCACGTCTTTCCTAGCCTTTATCAGCGTAGGAATAACTTCATCCGGAATGCCCTTTTCCGCTAGGATCCGGCGTTCAACCGCCATGCCGTCAAACGCAGCCGCGGTAAGTCTTGGAACAGACAGGGCCCCTGTTGTAACAGGTCCTGTCTGAGAGGCAGAGGCCATGGGTCCTCTGAGATCATTTCTTGCAGTTCCGGGTACCAAGTTCTTCTTGGCCAATCCGGAACGATGAGTATAGTTCTTACTCCTCTCTTTCTTACTATCCTCAGTACCTTGGGTATGAGAGGAAGAGGAGGGAACACATAAACCGACTGGTACACCCACGGTGTCACTAGTGCGTCCACAGCTATCGCCTGAGGGTAACTTGACCTGGCGCAATATTTTTTTAGCTTTTTGTTGAGGCGGGACGCCATCATGTCCACCTGTGGCAGTTCCCAGCGATTTACAATCTGTGTGAAGACTTCTTGATGAAGTCCCCACTCTCCCGGGTGGAGGTCGTGTCTGCTGAGGAAGTCTGCTTCCCAGTTGTCCACTCCCGGAATGAACACTGCTGACAGTGCTAGCACGTGATTCTCCGCCCATCGAAGAATCCTTGTGGCTTCTGCCATTGCCATCCTGCTTCTTGTGCCGCCCTGGCGGTTTACATGGGCGACCGCCGTGATGTTGTCTGACTGAATCAGTACAGGTTTGTTTTGAAACAGGGGCTCTGCTTGCCTCAGGGCGTTGTAAATGGCCCTTAGTTCCAGTATATTTATATGTAGTGAAGTCTCCAGACTTGACCACTGGCCTTGGAAGTTTCTTCCCTGAGTGACTGCCCCCCATCCTCGGAGGCTTGCATCCGTGGTCACCAGGACCCAGTCCTGTATGCCGAACCTGCGGCCCTCGAGAAGATGAGCACTCTGCAGCCACCACAGCAGAGACACCCTGGCCCTTGGGGACAGGGTGATCAACCGATGCATCTGAAGATGCGATCCGGACCATTTGTCCAACAGATCCCACTGAAAGATCCTTGCATGGAACCTGCCGAAGGGAATTGCTTCGTAAGAAGCCACCATCTTTCCCAGGACTCGCGTGCAGTGATGCACCGACACCTGTTTTAGTTTCAGGAGGTCCCTGACCAGAGATGACAATTCCTGGGCTTTCTCCACCGGGAGAAACACCTTCTGCTGTTCTGTGTCCAGCATCATGCCCAGGAAAAGCAGACGCGTCGCAGGAATCAGCTGCGACTTTGGGATATTCAGAATCCAGCCGTGCTGTTGCAACACTTCCTGAGAGAGTGTTACGCTGACCAACAACTGCTCTCTGGACCTCGCCTTTATGAGGAGATCGTCCAAGTACGGGATAATTATAACTCCCTTCTTCCGAAGGAGTATCATCATTTCGGCCATTACCTTGGTAAATATTCTCGGTGCCGTGGAGAGACCAAACGGCAACGTCTGGAATTGGTAATGACAGTCCTGTACCACAAACCTGAGGTATTCCTGGTGAGGTGGGTAAATGGGGACATGCAAGTAAGCATCCTTGATGTCCAGCGACACCATAAAATCCCCCTCTTCCAGGCTTGCAATAACCGCCCTGAGCGATTCCATTTTGAACTTGAACTTCTTTATATAAGTGTTCAAGGATTTTAAATTCAGGATGGGTCTCACCGAACCGTCCGGTTTCGGTACCACAAACATTGTGGAATAGTAACCCCTGCCCTGTTGAAGGAGGGGGACCTTGATTATCACCTGCTGGAGGTACAGCTTGTGAATTGCCGCCAGTACTACCTCCCTTTCCCTGGGAGCAGCTGGCAAGGCTGATTTGAGGTAACGGCGAGGGGGAGTCGCCTCGAACTCCAGCTTGTATCCCTGAGATACAACTTATACAGCCTAGAGATCCACTTGTGAGCGAACCCACTGGTTGCTGAAGTTTCGGAGACGCGCCCCCCACCGCACCTGGCTCCGCCTGTGGAGCCCCAACGTCATGCGGTGGACTTAGTGGAAGCAGGGGAGGATTTTTGTTCCTGGGAACTGGCTGCCTGGTGCAGCTTCTTTCCTCTACCCTTGCCTCTGGCCAGAAAGGATGCTCCTCTGACCCGCTTGCCTTTCTGAGGCCGAAAGGACTGCATTTGATAATACGGTGCTTTCTTAGGCTGTGAGGGAACCTGAGGTAAAAAAGTCGACTTCCCAGCAGTTGCTGTGGATACGAGGTCCGAGAGACCGTCCCCAAACAATTCCTCACCCTTATAAGGCAAAACCTCCATGTGTTTTTTAGAATCAGCATAACCTGTCCACTGCCGAGTCCATAATACTCTCCTGGCAGAAATGGACATTGCATTAATTCTAGATGCCAGCAGGCAAATGTCCCTCTGTGCATCCCGCATATATAAGACGACGTCTTTTATACGTTCAATGGTTAGCAAAATGGTATCCCTGTCGAGGGAATCAATGTTGTCTGACAGGGTATCAGTCCATGCTGCTGCAGCACTACACATCCAGGCTGAAGCAATAGCAGGTCTCAGTAGAGTACCAGAGTGTGTATACACAGACTTCAGGATAGCTTCCTGCTTTCTATCCGCAGGAACCTTTAGGGCGGCCGTATCCTGAGACGGCAGTGCCACCCTTTTTGATAAGCATGTTAGCGCCTTGTCCACCCTAGGGGATGTTTCCCAACGTAACCTATCCGTTGGCGGGAAAGGGTACGCCATCAGTAACCTCTTAGAAATCACTAGTTTCTTATCAGGGGAACTCCACGCTTCTTCACACAAATCATTTAATTCATCAGATGGGGGAAAAGTCACTGGCTGCTTTTTCTCCCCAAACATAATACCCCTCTTGGTGGTAACCGGGTTAATGTCAGAAATGTGCAATACATCTTTCATTGCAGTAATCATGCATCGGATGGCTTTTGTAGACTGTACATTTGTCTCATCCTCATCTACACTGGAGTCAGACTCCGTGTCGACATCTGTGTCTACCATCAGAGCTAGCGGGCGTTTATGAGCCCCTGACGGCTTCTGAGTCGCCTGGGCAGGCGCAGGCTGAGACCCCGGCTGTCCCAAGGCTGCTGCGTCATCGAACCTTTTATGTAAGGAGTTGACACTGTCGGTTAAGACCTTCCACATATCCATCCAATCAGGTGTCGGCCCCGTCGGGGGCGACACCACATTTATCTGCCCCTGCTCCGCCTCCACGTAACCCTCCTCATCAAACATGTCGACACCGCCGTACCGACACACCGCACACACACAGGGAATGCTCAGACTGAGGACAGGACCCCACAAAGTCCTTTGGGGAGACAGAGAGAGAGTATGCCAGCACACACCACAGCGCTATATAACACAGGGATTTACACTGCTAATAAGTGATTTTCCCAACAGCTGCTTGTCTGTATCGATTTGCGCCTAAATTTATGTGCCCCCCCCCTCTCTTTTTAACCCGTCTTGTACCTGGATACTGGAGCCTGGGGAGCGTGCTTCCAGCGGAGCTGTGAAGGGAAAATGGCGCTGGTGTGCTGAGGAAGAAGGCCCCGCCCACTCAGCGGCGGGCTTCTGTCCCGCGTTTTCTTTAATTTAATGGCGGTGGTTTTTACACATAGACAGTTAGCTGACTGTATTATGTGTATTTTTTTTTGGCAAAAGGTAATATAATTGCTGCCCAGGGCACCCCCCCCAGCGCCCTGCACCCTACAGTGACCGGAGTGTGTGGTGTGCTGTGGGAGCAATGGCGCACAGCTGCAGTGCTGTGCGCTACCTTAATGAAGACAGGAGTCTTCTGCCGCCGATTTCATCGTTCTTCTGTCTTCTGGCTCTGCAAGGGGGACGGCGGCGCGGCTCCGGGAACGGACGATCGAGGTCAGGCCCTGTGTTCGAACCCTCTGGAGCTAATGGTGTCCAGTAGCCTAAGAAGCACAAGCTAGCTGCATGCAGGTAGGTTTGCTTCTCTCCCCTCAGTCCCACGTAGCAGTGAGTCTGTTGCCAGCAGATCTCACTGAAAATAAAAAACCTAACAAATACTTTCTTTTCTAGCAAGCTCAGGAGAGCCCACTAGGAGCACCCAGCTCTGGCCGGGCACAGATTCTAACTGAGGTCTGGAGGAGGGGCATAGAGGGAGGAGCCAGTGCACACCAGATAGTACCTAATCTTTCTTTTAGAGTGCCCAGTCTCCTGCGGAGCCCGTCTATTCCCCATGGTCCTTACGGAGTTCCCAGCATCCACTAGGACGTCAGAGAAAAGGGGGTGTGGTCTAATTTAAAGGGCTTGGCCTCACCGATAACCACTTCTCCTTCACTCCGGGGGCGTGTCCAGCTTCGCTGGAGATGCTGGCTGCCTCCGGAGACTGTGCAGCGTGCAGTGCTGGCTCCGTATCTGTGACAGGAGCAGAGTGCTGCAGAGGATTATTACACTGCAGCACTCTGCTCCTGTCACTGCAGCAGAGCCGGCACTTGGGTGAGGGCCGCACCCACCTTCTGACGCCACTGGGTCGGCAGATGTGTACACCAGATATGTTGTTCAGACATATCACGTAGACTCTTGCAGATATATCGGCATGTCTGGTTGTGTGCGGGCGACCCCACCACTTGCCCGCACACCGGTTGCAAGGACTGCTGTCACATCTGGGCAGCCTGCCCAGTTGTGATGTCTGCACAAACATATTGAGCAGCCAACTGGCAAGTGTGTATGCTTACCAAATCGGTATGTACCCAGTTTTATGCAGAGTTTTTTTGTTTTTTTAAATGTCCTTCCCCAGATATCAGCAGCTGCAGCAAGTGAATGGGAGTCTGGGGTTGGGCTTATTAAAGATAGAAAGGCTGAGCAGTGTATGCCTGTCTTCCGTGCGTTCGGTGGCTGTTGAAGCCTGCACATGTGTTACATACAACTTCACATGTATGTTAATATATGTTGGCCAGCTCCCCTCTGCAGACTGTAGTCGGCACTGCACCCCCACTGCTGTTTGCTATGGAAGCCACTCAGAGTGGGCACCCCAGGCCCAGCCAGCCAACCAACCCTTTTCTGCATTCAGACACACAGCTGTACACCAGAGACGGTCTGATAATAGCATTAGCATAGCTGCAAATGCGACCATGGCAAAAGATGCTAACGCAGCAGTGCCTACCTTACAATCAGCCCCAAGGCGCAAAGCAGATGCCAGAACAGGGTTTACAAGGAAGACTATCACCAACACTTAGCAGTTTCAGTTAAGAGAAAAGTTGGGGCAAATAAATCATCTCTCAGGGATGAAAGTATGCAATTGCTGTATTCCCAAGTGGTACCATAGCTTTCTTTCAGTCTCTTGTTTTTTTGTCATTTAACTATCCCATTATAAAAAAGAAAAAGAAAAATAAGAAGAAAATAAACACTTTTTTCTGTTAAATCTTAATATTGCTTACTTTTCTTAAATATCAGTGCTTTTCTCTTTTTGGTTTATCTGAAATGTCATTGTGGCTACATAGGTGTGCGCAGGGGGGGGTGCCTGGTGCGCACAGGCACCCCCCCCCCCCCCTTCACATGCCGGATGCAGCGATTGCTGAGCAGGCTGATTACTGTCCCCTCTGCGCTGCACCCTGTCAGGAATGCATTACTGACCGGATGCATGGGTTAATCAAAGGTGCCACTGCCACCGGCTTTCAAACTCCAGGCTTCACCTCCATGTACAAAATCAGAGTGATGTGATTACATCATGCTGCTCGCACGCCCATCCGCCACATGCCCACTCTCTCCTTCTATGCTATGCCAACGCCAGCCACTGATGAGGATGAGCATGCAGCCAGCGTTCCTATTAGGAAGACAAATTCAATACTGGCAGGCGGCCGGCAGCAACATTGACACGTCACTCGTTTTTCCAGCAGCAGCAGTACTAGTCTGCGACTGTCAGTGTCAGTGAGTGACTGACTTGTAAGTAAGCTGCTGCAGCTTGCAGGGGAAAGAGAGGGGGAGGCAGACCAGGCTGAGGAGGAGCAGTGTAATTGCAGTGAGTGCCATCAGGTGTGTTTGTTTGGTGCACAACACAACATCTGACAATGTATCTGCTTTACTAGGATTGGTACAAGGGTGGATATTTTATATTACGTTGACCGTCAATAGATGGTGCTAGACACGCCCAAAAAGTGGTGCTAGACACACCCCTCCGATGGTGCACCCCCTAATAAAATGTACTGCGCACGCCTATGTGTGGCTATGTGAGAATATTTGTGGATTGATCTTTTTGATGCCTCAGAATTTCAAGATATGCTCATTCTAGCAAGTTTTTTTTTTTTTTTTTTGAGTGCATTACCAGTCCTAGAAGGTACCAGCAATTAATTCACTTTCTTCTATCACCTGAATGTTATACTGTGGACTCTTACGCCCCCTAGTGCATTCCAACAGGGTTACAGTCTATCTTGTAACATTACACGGTATTGTGAATGTTTCTTTCATATTCGACAATGATGTTTAAGGAGCATATAAATTTATTAATTTTTGTAACCTTTTCACATTATTTTAGTCTCACGTGACTGTATTAAAGGGCTTTTGGAGCATGTTTCGTGAAAAACTGCTCCAAATCCTTTAATTCTCATTCTTTTTTTAGAAGCCAGATCGCATTTCCCATACTTATAATGGTCGGACTTACGAAAAAGAAATTATATATAAAAAAATATATATATATATTATAATAAATAATAATAATAAATAAATACCGCAGTGAGCCCTGTGATATTTATGCCAGCTTCAGCTGGCATAATCACAGGGCTCACTGCAAATCCTGTACAACTGCACAGCTGCCTGGGCAGAGAAAGCTGTGTGGGGACCTGGCCAGTGTGATCAGCTTTGTGTGTCTGATTGACACACAAGCTGATCAAGGTTAAAAATAAAATACCACGATTTGGCTGCAGAGTGGCATTGCTGGGACAGAGCTTTCTCACAAGCTCTATACCTGGCTGCATGCAATAATTTATTCTTCCGTGTGATATTATCAGTTATCACATTGTGGATTGGGCCAATATTATCACAGCACATGCGCATTCGCAGATGCGAGAGGTGATAAATCAGACCCTAAACGAGAAAAGGAACTGCAAGAGCCCAAAAGAAAATTCAGTGTCGTTTAATACTACATCCATTGGAAAAAATAATTATCATGGTACATGTTCAGCGCTGGGATTTTTAGCAACTTTTCTTTTGTTACAGTCTGAAAAATCTGACAATGTTTTAAGGGGTTAAATACTTTTGCAAACCACAGTACACTGTATTTGATCATAGTAAGGTATGGGCGACTGGACTTATTTTGTATGTTGTTCTCTGCAGAGTTTATTCTTGTAAATTGCTTCATAGACAACAGAAGTAACCACAACATCTGCTGGGTCAAAATACAAGACAAGTACACAAACGTAATTGCTTTACTTAGGACAATTATCGTCACACATGTTGGACTTTTCAGATGAAATCAGTCTTCGGATTTTCCTAACTTATTCCTTTCCTCCCCTTAAGAGTAGCTATTTTAAAAGGCATTAAGGGGAAAGCAATAGGCAGAATAAGTTTTAAATGTAATTTTGTATATTATAAACATTGTGCTCCAAATTACGAACCTTTTTTTTTTTTTTTTTTTTTTTTTATAAAATGCATGCATTCCAAATACTAGATCCCAACACCTGGATGTATGTATATGTGATACATGTGTGTTTCCGCTAGTATAATTATAGTCCTCTATAGTAACACTCTGTACTTGTGCTGCAATTCCCCCAAAAAACTAATGTCATGCCCTGACATGCTGAAGTCTAAATCTTGTCTAACAGGATTCCTTAGGGCTTAAAAAATGACATAATATGAAAATACCTATTGAATATTACACGAATGTGGAATTCATATATTACAGAAATACTAATTGTATGCTCGAAAATAATAATCCAGGAGAAACTAGAAATTGTTGTACTACAAATTTAAGCTTCATGGAGGGGGATTTCAATTATTGTTCCAGTCGGACATCGATTACCTTTGACGTGCCAAGATCACTTAAGTCCTTGCCACCATATTCTTATTTGGGTGCCCAAACAGCAGTGCCGTAACTAGACATTTCAGTATTTCAGTGCTGTGTGCAAGAAACCGCAACGGTACCCCCCCCCCCCCCCCCCCGTATTTAAACCAGGGCCACCAGTGCGCAAAAAACCCATAGGGGCATGGCTTCTTTGGGAAGGGGCGTTGCCACAAAATAATACCAATTCATATTACGCTGTACAGTAGTCTCCATTACTCAAATTACGTCGCATAGTAGCGCCACTTACACACATTACACCAGGTAGAGCGCCTTTTACACATTACGCCAGGTAGAGTCACATTTTACATAGTATGGCAGGTAGAGTCCCCTTTTACACAGTACTGCAGGTAGAGTCCCATATTACACATTACGGCAAGTGGTGTCCCCTTTTACACAGTATGGCAGGTAAAGTCACATTTTACACAGCACATTACGACAAGTGGAGTCCCTTTTTACACATTACCAGTACACTACCTGCCGAGTCAGTCACCATTTACACATTACAGTATATCTGTAACCCCCCCCCAGATATCCTGCATTTGCCCCTGTGCCTGCCCACCTTCCCCCATCCTGTGCTAATTGCTAAGTTTGCCTTCAGACTGCAGGAGCCAGCGGTTCTCATCTTACACAGGATGGGCACTGCAGCACAGATCCATCTGCACACAGAGGGGCCAGGCACCCGGCGCTGCTGAAAGATCCTTCGGGTGGGGGGTCGGGCATCACTACTCACGGCTCAGCGATACCATGGGGCGGTGGGGCTGGCCATTACACGTCTCTCAGAGTCAGCATACCACGAGGGGGGGGGGGGGCTCAGTGTTACCACGAAGGATGGAGTGTGGCTCACTTTTACCACGAGGGAGGGGGTCCGGGTGGATCTGGCAAAACTGCCCGCAGCTGCACTGTAAGCTCCATCTTGTGGGAGAGGGGAGGCGGAGCTGACATTCAGGGACCTGTCAGTGTCAACAATAGATTGTCGTTGCGGCTGGGTGCGCCCCAGGTCAACCTGCGCTGTGTGCAAGGCACACAGCGCACATACCTACTTACGGCTCTGCCAAACAGCACCTTTTTCATACATTTCTACTTACCCCCAAAGGAGGCTACGAGCAGAAATATCGGTGGCACTTGAGCTTGAACAGAAGAACAATTAAATAGATTCAGGTGGATGCCCTCTAAAGGCAGGCGACCATACAACATTTCACCCCTATGGCTAGAGCCATAAGCAAGCCTGCCAACTTTAAACTGCCCTCCAGAGCTACTGTACACAACAAATTTAGCTTTCAAATAATGCATCACAATACAATACAATTCTCACTCTTCATAAAAGATATAAGCCTTAATTGGCAATATAACCAGCCTATACGAGTGACAAAAAGTTTTATATACTTTGACATACTTTTGTACTCAAAATTCAACTAGTCATAAACGAAGAGGTGTGAGAAAGTAAAAAAGCACTGCAATAGTTAAAATAATAAAAAAAGATTGTGTACTAATGCATAGTACACACTGTATGGTACAAGAGAATATACTTTTTAGTTCAAAGAAAATAAATGTACGTGTTTGTTGAGCAAAGCATGTCAAAAGCAATACTGTATACATCAGGTATCACATCTGGGATGCAGTTACGTTGCCAGCGGTCAGGATCCTGACGGTCAGAATGCCGACCGCTGACAATGTAGAGAGCTGGCTATTCCCACTCGTGGGTGTCCACGAAACCCACAGAGTGGGAATAGAACCTGTGGTGAGCGCAGCGAGTCACTGAGCCTGCAGCGTGGCAAATGCAGCGAACCCGCAAGGGGACTCTTTGCGCTCGCCCTACTGCTGGCATACTGAACCCTCATATCCTGAGGATATAACCTCACATACAACAAGATAACATGCATGGCCCACAGCTGACAATAGATAGCCACATAAATCAGCAAATATGCAGATTAGCCTCTCAAGACACCAGATCATTAATAAACCCATATAACCATAAATGGGACTATACTTGGGGGGACATACATGAATTTTGCATAACCATAAATCACACATGCGAACTATGATTCTATCTGTAATCTCATTCCGCATCATGTACTGTACAGTAGAAGCTGCGGTTATCAGATGCAAGCAATAATCAAAAATCAATTATTTTTTTTTGCTTTTTATTAACTCTTTATAATCTCATTTAAATATCCTGTCCTGCAACACAGTCCTGTGTTTTTACATGTGGATGCAGCATGGTTGCATTACTGTGGCCGGTCATTATTCAGCAAAGGACAAGAGAGCCACCCAGGTCCTCCTACCAAATAGGCCGCACTACACACTCCCACATTCTTCACTGTTCCAATATCACATGCTAATCCATGCAAACATCTGTACAAATGAAAAGGATTGTGCAGCTACAGTTGAATGAGGTCTGAAAAGGTAAGCATTGCTCATCAACATACAGTATAGGGGTCTATGTACCAAGGCCTGGAGAGAGATAAAGTACTAACCAGTTCCTGTCATTTCTCAAACAGCCTGTAACATGACAGTTAGGAGCTGATTGGCTGGTGGGTGTAGTCGGTCATTGTGCCGGCAGATGAAATACCTGCTGCCAAATCCCAAAACATGGGCAAAACACAGACAACACCTGGAATCCCGACCGTCGGCATCCCTGATGTAAGTATGCCGGGGTCTTCTAGATTTTATCGGGAGTGGGGGGGCGGGTTAGGTTTTGGCTGCGAGGATGGGGAGAGTGTGGGGTGGTTTAGGATTTGGGTGGTAAGGGGGAGGATAAACATACTTACCCAACCCCTGTCTGTATTCTGTGCATCAGGGTCCCGATGTCAGTCATGTGACCGCCGGCATCCCATCCACCAGTATATCGCATGTATTCGGCTGGTACTTTATCTCTGTCCACTTCATCTCTCTCCCAGGCTAAGTTCATAGACCCACAGTACTTATAACCTGACAGCGGTCTATGTAGAGGTCCTGAATGACTAAAGCCTTCCACCATTGTCAAACATGCAGATTGATCAAAAAGTGGTGTTAGAGGAGTTGCTGGTAAGGCAGGGATAGCAGAGACTTACCCTTTTGCTGGCCAATTGGGGTCCTTCTGCGCACGTGTGTCTCTGGTGACACGTGTCCGCTGCACTGGATGCCTCGTCTCAGGCTTCTAGCGCAGAGTCTATAAAGAAAAATATGAATTAAAAGGAAAAAAAGTGTTTTTTTTTATAATTGTAACACAATATTTATCAGATAAATAAAAAAAGGCTTAATTTGCATAATACAACATTTTATCTCTGTACCTCATCTAGTGCAGATAGAGTATGACAACTGGCGATACAGGTACCACTGCTGTCCTTGGAAAGATTGATGGAATTAGTTTCCTCATGCTTTGTATAAGAAAGACTCTGAGGAATGGTAAATAGGAACTTCCCTAAATCCTGCGAAAACTGCCACTTTTGCAGGATTTCAGGGTTTTTTCCCCCCTTTGATAAATTAGCTCCCTTCAACTTTTTTGCTTCAAAACAAATGTTATCAATATTAAGTCAACAGGTACAAGAAGTCACAAGTGAAGCACCACTATAGTAGTACACAACTGAGATAGTTCTTTAGATATAGGCTTACCATACTAGTCCTTTAAACTGGGACACTTAAGAATTACACAGGTTCTCTAGCTGATTAAAACCGGCTGAAATGCAAGTTTGAAGTCAGCCAGCCACAGAACCTGTTATTCATAAGTGTCCCAGTTTAAAGAGATAGGGGGAGATGTACTAAGCAGTGATAAAAGTGGAGAAGTGAGCCAGTGGAGAAGTTGCCCATGGCAACCAATCAGCTGCTCTGTATACTTTTATAGTATGCAAAGTAAAAAAAGTTACGTCAATGCTGATTGGTTGCCATGGGCAACTTCTCCACTTTTATCACTGCTTAATACATCTCCCCCATAGTTTGGTAAGCATATTTAGATATCAAAACTTCCACCATTTAATTTGAAGAAGTAGGTATTGTTCCTTGCAATAGAATGGCATAATAAATAAAAGTTTAAAAATGAAATAATGAAAGTATAAGCCAGAAGTGTGAGAGCAAATAAAGTTCATATAATTACTTACATTTGTAAAATACATATAGATATCTTCTAGCTAAACTGAGAAAGTAGAACATGTAAATTTGAATTGTCATAGAACACAAAAGGGGAGAGTCAAGTAACTGCAAGCTCCTGTAAGAGCCTCATGGAACATTGCTGGTAACAAACATCACTTAGCAAAAATGTACTGCAAGATTTGTATTATATGGAGTATATTCTCAAAATTATTTATTTATATTATTAAAAACAATATAACAAACAACTGCCACACAATTCCCTATCAGTTGGTTTATGAGGTTACGTAGTATCACTTGAATTTGCAAGCATTTAGTAAATACCACTAGTTTTGTTATATTTGCTGAATTATGGTAAATAGAGATGATGCTACACCCACATGCTGAAAAACCTGCTATAGAAGACAAACACTTTCAGCGAGCTATTCCTAGTTTGTGACTTTTTACAACCACAGACATACACTGTATGGTTTTCATCTCTGAAGGTGTTTTTTTTTTTATTATTATTTCTAGTTGTAGAGGGAAACAAATTTATTGCAGATTGCTTAAACTCACCAAACAATAACAGTTGCTTTACCATATCCTCACCACCCAAACAGGTTAATCATCTTCTCACTGAAAGAACAAATCCAGAAGGATTTCATTTACTTAGTTTATCAATTTAGGTCATTTGAATGACTAATTCCCAGCACATGAAATCCTATCAATTATTTTAAAGACACACAGACATCTTAAACTAGCCATATACATTAAGTTGACCTGTCCAACTATACAACTAGTTGGCTGGTTGGAACAAAAATCTGGTAAAGCATGGGAGCAATTGCTCACAAATTTTCTTCCAAAAGCTGAAAAACGGATTTGCTTGAATTACCATTTTTGTCTGTTTCCGGTATTTGGAAGTAAGTAGTAGATTACCATACATTACTAGATTTTTGTTCCAACCAGCCAACTAGTTTGATGGGTGAACAGTTAATCTGAAAGTGTATGGCTAGCTTTGGCTGGCTCACTCTGGCCTGGCTGCAGAGTTGTAATTAGATATTTTAGCACCCTGGGTGGTAAAAAAAAAGTGACTGGTGTCCCAGACTCCCAACAGTGGCTGCTGCTGCCCGTCACAGACCACACATTACCATACAGAATATATAATGTTGTTTGTAATATATGTGTATACCATACTTGCCTACCTGAATCTCTCCATGAGGGAGAAAATGCTCTGTTCCTGGACTTTCCTGGTAATGTATGATTGCCATCACCTGTGGTGAAACACCTTTCTTATCAATGAACTAGCTCACCACAGGTGATGGCAATCATACATTACCAGGAAAGTCCAGGAACAGAGCATTTTCTCCCTCATGGAGAGGGTCAGGTAGGCAAGTATGGTGTATACATCATACTTGCCTACCTGACCCTCTCCATGAGGGAGAAAATGCTCTGTTCCTGGACTTTCCTGGTAATGTATGATTGCCATCACCTGTGGTGAGCTAGTTCATTGATAAGAAAGGTGTTTCACCACAGGTGATGGCAATCATACATTACCAGGGCAGTCCAGGAACAGAGCATTTTCTCCCTCATGGACAGGGTCAGGTAGGCAAGTATGGTATACATACCTCCCGACATGACCCTCTCCAGGAGGGACAAAATGCTCTGCTTCTGGACTTCCCTCTAATGTATGATTGCCGGCACCTGTGTTGAACAGGTAATGGATAAGAAAGGTGTTTCACTACAGTTGATGGCAATCATACAGTAAGAAGGAAGTCCAGAAGCAGAGCATTCTGTCCCTCCTGGAGAGGGTCATGTTGGGAGGTTGCCTTACCCCAGGGATGAGCAGCACAGTGTATTATAGCCACCACTGTACACGGAACTCAGCATTCGAATTCAATTCTCCTTCATAAGCTCAGCCCCAGACTCAACATTGGTAAGTAATAGGCCCTACACACTGGGCGATCTGACTGCAAGATATGAACGATCTCGTTCATTAATGAACGAGATACCGTTCATATCGTGCAGTGTGGAGGCAACAGCGATGAATGATGCGAGGCCCCGCGCTCATTCATCGCTGGTGCCCTGTCGACTGTGCATGCAGGCCAATATGGACGACCTCGTCCATATTTGCCTTCACTTCTATGGAGCCGGGTGACGGGGGGAGTGAAGAAACTTCACTCCCCCCGTCACTGCCCCCCCACCGCCGGATCGCCCGTTGGCCGTATCCGCCTTCGGGCAGCTCGGCGGCGGATCAGTCAATGTGTAGGGCCCTTTTCACAGGAGTCTGGTGGCAGGCTTATAGAAGAAGTAGAAGCTGAGTGCTGCATTGGCTCAGTGAAACACAGCCATGCTGATCCCTGAGGTAAGACAGCCAGCTTAATTCAGAGAAGTATGCAAAGTCAATGTTCCACGGAACTGAGCGATTATTGCCAGACTGCGCATGTGCTGCATTCACATTGCGCATGCATCAAGGTGTTGTTGCGTACCAGCACGCAGTGAGTATTGCTACGCAAACTGATTGACAGCTAGTGACCTATTGGGGGTGCTAACATGGTGTTAGCAGGGAGTGGTTGTTAAAACACAGGCGTGTCATGCCCATTTTCGGGGCGTGTATCTGACATCAGCTGCAGACTCTAAAGTGCAAAAACATGGTGCCTGCGTGACTACTGTCGTGGCCGGTCTGCGTAGCAATAGACCTACTCGAGCATTCAATGTTTCCCGTTCTTGCGTATAGGCTGCGTATGTGTACACAATTGCGAATGAGTTGCAGTAGTGCTGGTGGGCGTCTCTTTTCATTTCTGGGTGTCAGCTTCACTTGCTGCTATCTGCAGTTGCGTTGCGAATAAAACCGCACTTGAAGCAGCATTAGCTTGCTTCTCCGAATCAGGCCCTTATTACTTACAACACAACATGAACGCTGCTTGAGGATACCTTGTCCTTGCTCCGAAGACCGGAACCTTGTGATTGTGTCGAGACGCCATCAGGTCTACGTCTGGTAGGCCCCACTTGTCCTCTAGGAGTTGAAATACTTCTGGATGGAGGCTCCACTCTCCGACGTGTCCTGACAACTGAGGAAGTCCGCTTCCTAGTTGAGGACCCCCGGAATGAACACCGCCGATATGGCTGGTAGATGGCGTTCCGCCCACTGAAGAATCTTTGACACTTCTATCAGTGCCATGCGGCTTCGAGTGCCGCCTTGATGATTTATGTATGCCACCGTGGTGGCGTTGTCCGACTATACTTGAACAGGCCTGTTCTGTATCAGATGCTGGGCCAGGTTCAGAGCATTGAACACTGCCTGCAATTCCAGAATATTTATCGGGAGGAGAGACTCCTCCTGGGTCCACCAACCCTGAAGGGAGTGTTGCTCCAACACCACGCCCCAACCCCTCAGACTGACATCTGTCGTCAGAAGGACCCAGTTGAAAATCCAGAAGGGACGACCCCTGCTCAATCGTTGGTCCTGGAGCCACCAGCTTAGTGACAGATGAACCTTCCGGAGACAATGAAATCATTTAAGACCTGATCCGGTGAAGTAGGCCATCCCACTTGGCAAGAATCAGCTTCTGCAGAGGGCGGGAATGAAATTGAGCGTACTCCACCATGTTGAAAGCCGACACCATGAGGCCTAGTACTTGCATCGCCGAGTGAATTGACACTCGCGGACGAGAGAGGAAGCATCAAATTCTTTCCTGAAAGTTCAGGACCTTCCCCTGAGACAAAAACAACCGCTGGTTGTGAGTGTCCAACAATGCCCCCAGGAGCACCATGCTCTGAGCAGGGACCAAGGAGGATTTCTTCCAGTTGATGAGCCACCCGTGGGCTTGTAGAAACTGGACCATCAGATCCAAATGACGGAGGAGGATTTCTGGGGAATTCGCCAGGATCAGCAAGTCGCCCAGATACGGTAGGATCCTGACACCCTGACGGCGGAGTAGAGCCATCATTACTGCCATGACCTTCATGAAGACTCGCGGAGCCGTGGTCAAATCAAAAGGTAAAGCCAGAAATTGAAAATTGAGGTTGCCAATAGCAAACCGCAGGTACTGCTGATGCGACATGGCGATAGGAATATGTAGATAAGCATCCTTTATGTCAAGGGAGACCATATAGTCCCCAGGCTCCAAAGCCAGAACAATAGAATGAAGAGTTTCCATCCGAAACTTGGAGATTCTCACCAATTTGTTCAAGGACTTGAGGTTGAGAATGGGCCGGGAGGAACCATTCCGTTTTGGGACTAGGAACAGCGGTGAATAGTACCCCTTGCCTCTCTGAGCCAGAGGCCCCGGTACTACCACTCCTGTGTCCAGGAGGGATTGTACCACCAAATGAAAAGTTTTGCCTTCACCTGATCCGACGGGATGTTTGTCAGGCAAAACCGATGAGGGGGACGATTCTTGAAGGATATGGCGTATCCGTGAGTGACGACTTCCCGTACCCAGTCGTCTGAAATGGTCTTCAGCCATTCCTGGGTAAACATTAGAAGTCGGCCTCCCACCCTGGGATCCCCCAGGGGGAGGCCCGCCCCGTCATGCAGCATGCTTGTCTGATTTGGAAGCAGGCTGACGGGCAGCCCAGGCATGTTTAGGTTTGGGCTTAGTGGTTTTGGAAGTGCGGGCCTGTTTCGGGTACGCCTGACCCTTTGCTTTACTTGGAGGACGAATGGAACGAAAGGAAGTACTCTTAACCTTTGGGACCGAAGGAGCAGTACTAGCTAGGTAGACACGCCATCTTAGCAGAAGCTAAATCAGCCACAATCTTGTTGAGATCCTCACCAAAAAGAATATCTCCCTTAAAAGGGAGTACCTCCAGGGTTTTCTTAGAGTCCAGATTCACGGACCAGGACCGTAACCAGAGAATCCGGCGAGCCAAAAAGGACGTAGTAGAAGCCTTGGCCGCCAGAATACCGGCATCAGAAGCCGCCTCCTTAATGTAATGAGATGCTGTGACAATATACGAGAGGCATTGTCTAGCATTATCAGAAAAGTTGGACGGCAGCTCTGCTTCCACCTCCTGAGCACACGCTTCAAGTAGCTGCAATAGTGGGTTGATGCACAGCTCCTGCGAGGGTGTAAATAGCTTTTAAGCAACCCTCCACATGCTTATCCATCGGTTCTTTCAGAGAGGTGACGGTAGTTACAGGCAGAGCAGAAGACACCACCAGCCACGCCACTTGCGAATCCACCGGCGGTGGTGTTTCCCAATTCTTACTTAGCTCCGCAGCAAGGGGATAGTGAGCCAGCATCTTCTTATGAGGTGTGAATTTCTTTCCTGGATTTTCCCTGGATTCCTGATGTATGCCAACTAAGTGGTCAGAATGAGACAAAACTTGTTTAATAACCTACAGACGTTTAAACCTATCCGGTTTCTTAGAGGAGACAACAGGTTCTGGGTAGAGATGAGCAGGTTCGGTTCGCCGAGAACCGAACCCCCCCGAACTCCATGTGTCAAACACGGGTCCGAGCCAGGCTCGGTTGTTCCCGCCTGCCTCGGAAAACCCGAACGAGGCAAATCGTCATCATCCCGCTGTCGGATTCTCGCGAGATTCGGATTCCATATAAAGAGCCGCGCGTCGCCGCCATTTTCACTCGGGCATTGTACAGGGTACAGAGGACGTGGCTATGTTCTCTCAGTGTCAAATCTCAGTATCAGTGCTTATTGCTGCTCAGTAATACTAGTACAGTGTCTATCTTGTGCTGCATCTTGCTGCTGTAGGGTGCTGTGGTAGTAGTGTCCTGTGACTGTGCATCGGTCATCATCATTCCAGTCACAGTGGTATCTGGGGGCGTGACAATTCCAGAGTGCTTTTGTGCTGCTCACTAATACTAGTACAGTGTCTCTCTTGTGCTGCATCTTGCTGCTGTAGGGTGCTGTGGTAGTAGTGTCCTGTGACTGTGCATCGTCATCATTATTCCAGTCACAGTGGTATCTGGGGGGTGAAAATTCCAGAGTGCTTTTGTGCTGCTCAGTAATACTAGTACAGTGTCTCTCTTGTGCTGCATCGTGCTGCTCAGTGTCAGTTCTCAGTAGTATTACCAGTATACAGTATCACTGCTCATTGTCTTGTGGTGCTCAGTAATACTACATTACTAATACTAGTACAGTGTATTGTGCTAATTGTGCTGCTCAGTGTCAGTTCTCAGTAGTATCATCAGTGCCCAGTGTCAGTTCTCAGTAGTATCATCAGAGCTCAGTATCAGTGCTCAGTATCATCAGTGCTCAGTATCACTGCTCATTGTCTTGTGGTGCTCAGTAATACTACATTACTAATACTAGTACAGTGTCTTGTGCTAGTTGTGCTGCTCATTGTAAGTTCTCAGTAGTATCATCAGTGCTCAGTATCACTGCTCATTGTCTTGTGGTGCTCAGTAATACTATATTACTAATACTAGTACAGTGTCTTGTGCTAATTGTGCTGCTCAGTGTCAGTTCTCAGTAGTATCATCAGTGCTCAGTGTCAGTGCTCAGTAGTATCATCAGTGCTCAGTATCAGTGTTCAGTAGTATCATCAGTGCTCAGTATCAATGCTCAGTATCACTGCTCATTGGGCCTAATTCTGAGTTGATTGCAGCAGCAAATTTGTTAGCAGTTGGGCAAAACCATGGTGGTCATTCCGAGTTGTTCGCTCGCAAGCTGCTTTTAGCAGCTTTGCACACGCAAAGCCGCCACCTACTGGGAGTGAATCTTAGCTTATCAAAATTGCGAACGAAAGATTCGCAATATTGCGAAAAGACTTCTCTGTGCAGTTTCTGAGTAGCTTGAGACTTACTCTTCCAGTGTGATCAGTTCAGTGCTTGTCGTTCCTGGTTTGACGTCACAAACACACCCAGCGTTCGCCCAGACACTCCTCCGTTACTCCAGCCACTCCCGCGTTTTTCCAAAAACGGTAGCGTTTTTTCAAACACTCCCATAAAACGTCCAGTTTCCGCCCAGAAACACCCACTTCCTGTCAATCACACTACGATCTCCAGAACAAAGAAAAAACCTTGTAATGCCGTGAGTAAAATACCAATCTTCATAGCAAATTTACTTGGCGCAGTCGCAGTGCGAACATTGCGCATGCGCAAATAGCGGAAAATCGCTGCGATGCGAAGAAAATTACCGAACAAACAACTCGGAATGACCACCCATGTGCACTGCAGGGGGGACAGATATAACATGTGCAGAGAGAGTTAGATTTGGGTGGGGTGTATTCAAACTGAAATCTAAATTGCAGTATAAAAATAAAGCAGCCAGTATTTACCCTGCACAGAAACAAAACAACCCACCCAAATCTAACTCGCTCTGCAAATGTTATATCTGCCCCCCCCCCCCCCCTGCAGTGCACATGGTTTTGCCCAATTGCTAACAAACTTGATGCTGCGATCAACTCAGAATTACCCCCATTGGGGGTAATTCTGAGTTGATCGCAGCAGCAAATTTGTTAGCAGTTGGGCAAAACCATGTGCACTGCAGGGGGGGGGGGGGGCAGATATAACATGTGCAGAAAGAGTTAGATTTGGGTGGGTTATTTTGTTTCTGTGCAGGGTAAATACTGGCTGCTTTATTTTTACACTGCAAATTAGATTGCAGATTGAACACACCACACCCACATCTAACTCTCTCTGCCCATGTTAAATCTGTCTCCCCTGCAGTGCACATGGTTTGCCCAACTGCTAACAAAATTCCTGCTGTGATCAACTTGGAATTAACCCATTGTCTTGTGGTGCTCAGTAATACTACATTACTAGTACAGTGTCTTGTGCTAATCGGGCTGCTTAGTGTCAGTTCTCAGAAGTATCATCAGTGCTCAGTATCAGTGCTCAGTATCATCAGTGCTCAGTATCACTGCTCATTGGCGTGTGGTGCTCAGTAATACTACATTACTAATACTAGTACAGTGTCTTGTGCTAATTGTGCTGCTCAGTATCAGTGCTCAGTAGTATCATCAGTGCTCAGTATCACTGCTCATTGGGGGTCATTCCGAGTTGTTCGCTCTGTGTTTTTTTCTCGCAACGGAGCGATTAGTCGCTAATGCGCATGCGCAATGTCCGAAGTGCGACTGCGCCAAGTAAATTTGCTATGCAGTTAGGAATTTTACTCACGGCATTACAAGGTTTTTTCTTCGTTCTGGTGATCGGAGTGTGATTGCCAGGAAGTGGGTGTTTCTGGGCGGAAACAGGCCGTTTTATGGGAGTGTGTGAAAAAACGCTACAGTTTCTGGGAAAAACGCGGGAGTGGCTGGAGAAACGGAGGAGTGTCTGGGCGAACTCTGGGTGTGTTTGTGACGTCAAACCAGGAACGACATGCACTGAACTGATCGCAGATGCCGAGTAAGTGTGGAGCTACTCAGAAACTGCTAAGAAGTGTCTATTCGCAATTCTGCTAATCTTTCGTTCGCAATTTTGATAAGCTAAGATTCACTCCCAGTAGGCGGCGGCTTAGCGTGTGCAAAGCTGCTAAAAGCAGCTTGCGAGCGAACAACTTGGAATGACCGCCATTGTCTTGTGGTGCTCAGTAATACTACATTACTAATACTAGTACAGTGTCTTGTGCTAATCGTGCTGCTCTGTGTCAGTGCTCAGTAGTATCATCAGTGCTCAGTATCACTGCTCATTGTCTTGTGTTGCTCAGGTATACTACATTACTAATACTAGTACAGTGTCTTGTGCTAATCGTGCTGCTCAGTATCAGTGCACAGTAGTATCATCAGTGCTCAGTATCACTGCTCATTGTCTTGTGTTGCTCAGTAATACTACATTACTAATACTAGTACAGTGTCTTGTGCTGCATCTTGCTGCTGTAGGGTGCTGTGGTAGTGTCCTGTCACTGTGCATAGGTCATCATCATTCCAGTCACAGTGGTATCGGGTATCTATCTAGTGGTATCTAATTCCAGACATTACTGCCGTCTAATTCCAGATATATTACTGCCATATAATTCCACACATTAAAAAATGGAGAACAACAATTTGGAGAGTAAAATAGGGAAAGATCAAGATCCACTTCCACCTCGTGCTGAAGCTGCTGCCACTAGTCATGGCAGAGATGATGAAATGCCATCAACGTCGTCTGCCAAGGCCGATGCCCAATGTCATAGTGCAGAGCATGTAAAATCCAAAAAACAAAAGTTCAGTAAAATGACCCAAAAATCTAAATTAAAATCGTCTGAGGAGAAGCGTAAACTTGCCAATATGCCACTTACGACACGGAGTGACAAGGAACGGCTAAGGCCCTCTCCTATGTTCCTCATGACTAGTGGTTCAGCTTCACATGAAGATGGAAGCACTCATCCTCCCACTATAAAAATGAAAAGAGTTAAGCTGGCAAAAGCACAGCAAAGAACTGTGCGCTCTTCTAAATCACAAATCCCCAAGGAGAGTCCAAGTGTGTTGGTTGCGATTCCTGACCTTCCCAACACTGGACGGGAAGAGGTGGCTCCTTCCATAATTTGCACGCCCCCTGCAAGTGCTGGAAGGAGCACCCACAGTCCAGTTCCTGATATTCAAATTGAAGATGTCACTGTTGAAGTACACCAGGGTGAGGATATGGGTGTTGCTGGCGCTGAGCAGGAAGTTGACGAGGAGGATTCTGATGGTGAGGTGGTTTGTTTAAATCAGGCACCCGGGGAGACAGTTGTTGTCCGTGGGATGAATAAGGCCATTGACATGCATGGTCAAAATACAAAAAAAATCACCTATTCGGTGTGGAATTATTTCAACAGAGATGCGGACAACAGGTGTCAAGCCGTGTGTTGCCTTTGGCAAGCTGTAATAAGTATGGGTAATGACGTTAACCACCTAGGAACATCTTCCCTTATATGTCCCCGGGAGCGCATTCATCAGAAGTCATTGACAAGTTCAAAAACTTTGGGTGACAGCGGAAGCAGTCCACTGACAACTAAATCCCTTCTTCCTCTTGTACCCAAGCTCCTGCAAACCACACCACCAACTCCCTCAATGTCAATTTCCTCCTTAGACAGGAACGCCAATAGTCCTGCAGGCCATGTCACTGGCAAGTCTGACGAGTCCTCTCCTAACTGGGATTCCTCCGATGGATCCTTGAGTGTAACGCCTACTGCTGCTGTTGCTGCTGGGAGTCGATCGTCATCCCAGAGGGGATGTCAGAAGACCACTTGTACTACTTCCATTAAGCAAGTGACTGTCCAACAGTCCCTTGCGAGAAAGATGAAATATCACAGCAGTCATCCTGTCGCAAAGCGGATAACTCAGACCTTGACAACTTTGTTGGTGTTAGACGTGCATCCGCTATCCACCGTTAGTTCACAGGGACTTAGAGAATTGCTTGAGGTAGTGTGTCCCCGGTACAAAATTCCATCTAGGTTCCACTTCTCTAGGCAGGCGATACCGAGAATGTACACAGACGTCAGAAAAAGACTCACCAGTGTCAGAAAAAGTGTCCTCAGTGTCCTAAAAAATGCAGTTGTACCCACTTAACTGTCCACTTAACCACGGACATGTGGACTTAACCACGGACATGTGGACAAGTGGTTCAGGGCATACTCAGGACTATATGACTGTGACAGTCCACTGGGTAGATGTATTGCCTCCCGCAGCAACAACAGCGGCGGCACCAGTAGCAGCATCTTGCACATGCCAACTCGTTCCTAGGCAGGCTACGCTTTGTATTACCGCTTTCCATAAGAGGAACACAGCTGACAACCTCTTACGGAAACTGAGGAACATCATTGCAGATTGGCTTACCCCAATTGGACTCTTCTGGGGATTTGTGATATCGGACAACGCCACCAATATTGTGCGTGCATTACATGTGGGCAACTTCCAGCACGTCCCATGTTTTGCACATACATTTAATTTGGTTGTGCATAATTTTTTTAAAAATGACAGGGGCGTGCAGGAGTAGCTGTCGGTGGCCTGAAAAATTGCGGGCCACTTTCAGTATCCAGCCACCGCGTGCCGAAGACTGGAGTGCCAGCAAACACTCCTGAACATGCCCTGCCATCAGCTGAAGCAAGAGGTGGTAACGAGGTGGAATTCAACCCTCTATATGCTTCAGAGGATGGAGGAGCAGCAAAAGGCCATTCAAGCCTATACATCTGTCTACGATATAGGCAAAGGAGGGGGAATGCACCTGACTCAAGCGCAGTGGAGAATGATTTCCATGTTGTGCAAGGTTCTGCAACCCTTTGAACTTGCCACACATGAAGTCAGTTCAGACACTGCCAGCCTAAGTCAGGTCATTCCCCTCATCAGGCTTTTGCAGAAGCAGCTGGAGAGATTGAAGGAGGAGCTAAAACGGAGCGATTCCGCTAGGCATGTGGGACTTGTTGATGGAGCCCTTCATTCGCTTAACCAGGATTCACGGGTGGTCAATCTGTTGAAATCAGAGCACTACATTTTGGCCACCGTGCTCGATCCTAGGTTTAAAGCCTACGTTGTATCTCTCTTTCCGGCAGACACAAGTCTGCAGATGTTCAAAGACCTGCTGGTGAGACAATTGTCAAGTCAAGCAGAACGTGACCCGCCAACAGCTCCTCTTTCATTTTCTACTGCCACAGGATCTGCCAGGAAAAGGATAACATTTCCAAAACCACCCACTGGCGGTGATGCAGAGCAGTCAGGAGCAAGTGCTGACATCTGGTCCGGACTGAATGGTGGAGGATTATATGAGTGACAGCATCCAAGTAGGCATGTCAGACAGTCCGTACGTATACTGGCAGGAAAAAGAGGCAATTTGGAGGCCCTTGCACAAACTGGCTTTATTTACCTAAGTTGCCCCCCCTCCAGTGTGTACTCTGAAAGAGTGTTTAGTGCAGCCGGTCACCTTGTCAGCGATCAGTGTAGGAGGTTACTTCCACTAAATGTGGAGAAGATGATGTTCATCAAAATGAATTATAAATTCGTCCGTGGAGACATTTACCAGCAATTGCCTCCAGAAAGTACACAGGGACTTGTGATGGTGGATTCCAGTGGGGACGAATTAATACTCTGTGAGGAGGAGGATATACACAGTGAAAGGGGTGAGGAATCGGGGGATGAGGATGAGGTGGACATCTTGCCTCTGTAGAGCCAGTTTGTGCAAGGAGAGATTGATTGCTTCTTTTTTGGTGGGGGCCCAAACCAACCAGTCATTTCAGTCACAGTTGTGTGGCAGACCCTGTCGCTGAAATGATGGGTTTGTTAAAGTGTGCATGTCCTGTTTATACAACATAAGGGTGGGTGGGAGGGCCCAAGGACAATTCCATCTTGCATCTCTTTTTTTATTTATCTTTGCATCATGTGATGTTTGGGGACTATTTCTTTAAATGCCATCCTGTCTCACACTGCAGTGCCACTCCTAGATGGGCCAGGTGTTTGTGCCGCCCACTTGGGTCGCTTAGCTTAGTCATCCAGGGATCTCGGTGCAAATTTTAGGACTAAAAATAATATTGTGAGGTGTGAGGTGTTAAGAATAGACCGGAAATGAGTGGAAATTATGGTTATTGAGCTTAATAATACTATAGGATCAAAATTACCCCCAAACTCTATGATTTTAGCTGTTTTTGAGGTTTTTAACCAAAACACCCAAATCCAAAACGCATCCGAATCCAAAACCCGAAAGGGTGGTTTTGCCAAAACGCGTCCTAATCCAAAACACAACCACGAACCATAATCCAAAACCAAAACACAAAACACGAAAAATGCCCGCTGCACATCTCTAGTTCTGGGTCATCCTCAATTTAAAGAATCAACCTGATAGCCTCCAATAAGTCAGGAACATCCATCTGCGAAACAGATTCCCCATCAGAAGCATCTGGGTCAGTGTCTGAGTGGTCAGTATATACGCCATCTTCATCAGACGAAGTGTCTGGAACGTGGCTGGATTGTGAAGAAGTAATGACCCGCTTAGAGGACCCCTTGGTCTTAGACGGGCGAGGGTTAGGTTTTTGTTTGTTCAGTGATTGATTCAATTGATTCAATTGCTGTAACTGAGTGGACAGGAGATCTGCCCATAGCGGATTAACCGCAGGGACAATATGTGGCTGTACCGGCACCTGAGGTCCCATAGGGGGCGTAAGTCTAGTTCCCAGCGTACTTAGTAGAGAGGAAAAAGTAGCCCAAGGTGGGTCATTATGAATCCCCGTTGCTATGGCCCTACTGGGGGGCAGGGAACCCCCCGAACCTGAACCCTCCGCTGCTTTGTTTTCCTCCAATATGTCTGCAGCGTCACCACCACGCAGTGTGGGATCAGCTGCAGTACCGTCGCCCCGGGAAGATGACATGATATGAAAGCGAAAACCACGGGCAACACAGTACAATATTAGCAGTATAATATCTAAGCAAGAACCCCCTGTGATAGCACAAACAGAGGATTCAAGAGGTAAGAGAAAAATACACAGTAAGTATATCCTGTGAAATACCTATATCAAATAACCCTGACGCACTTAGCCCCCCTCAGAGTACAGAATATAGGGATAGCAATCTGAGCAAGATACACGGAATAGAAATCACGCAGCAGCTATATGCACACACACACATAGTCACATGTACAATGCAGAAATTATAATAAGCAATAAAACTGCACTGGACTAGAAATACTAAGTAATACTAACTAGTAAAGTTATACAGATCAATAGATATAACAATGCACAGTGAAGACTGGATGTATATCACAGGGTACTTGTACTACATAACCCGGAAGTAATGCACTATTTCTTAACTAACACTGTCAACAGACATGTATAATACTCAAGTGTCCTGTAAAATGCACAGCGCTGACATGCAGGTGGCTTTACAGAGGAAGCTTTGCCCAAACAGTCCCAGGATCAGCTCAGCATGCGGTAATGGCTGACAGGGAGTGAGGGAGAGAGAGAGATGCAGCTCCAGGGCGGGAACATTTACTCTAAATGGCACCCTGGAGCTGGGGGAGGGGCTACAGGTCAGAGTCTTATCCCCTTGCTGGGCTTCACCACCGGGTACTGTGGGCCATATATAAACATTTTTTAGTAAAACCGACCTGTGCCCCTTCCCTGGTGGTCTAGAGGGGTCCCTGTACTGCCACAGTGTCCACGCCAGCGCGCACGGCCCGTCTTCTTTCTTCAATTTAAAAAGCTATTTTCAGGGCTGCTCCTGTTAGCTGCCTGCAGTGCAGGCACCAACTTACAAACTGAGCTCCTGTGCACGGAGGCGGTGTTATAGATGAGGCGGCGCTGAGCATCTTGGGAACAGTCAAAGCTTTAGCCTGTTGGTGCCTCGGATCAAGATCCTACTCTACATCCCGATGTTATCCCTGTGGAACCCAGTGTACCCCGCTGCAGAAATATATATAAATAAGTGAAAATAATTTAAAAAAAAATAATAATAATAATAATTAAAAAAAAACTAGTTTGGCTTATCTTTGTGGCTTTTTCTTCACACCATTTGTTGGTCCTTACTTCAGATATCATAAGAAAGGTAAAAAAGCAAAATATAAAAAGACCAATGTGCATATTTTTAAACCATGCATGTATCCTTACTTAAAATTGATATCTTATAATTGAGTTTTTTTAATAAAAGATAGCCAAGCTTTGGTCTATACACCCTTACAGTAAGATACTTCAAGTTGTGTATGTAGGCTTTTTGAGTCGACAAAGTGGTCTCTATATCGTAGGTTAGAGTTGGATAGCGCACAGCTCTGATGAGATCTGTAGGTGTGAATTCTGTTATTTTACTGGGTGTAATTTCTGTGTGATGTCTTTTTATGTCTTACTATGCTAATGCCGATATGACATATCCATTTCTATTGGTAGCTGCAGGTCCTTCTATCCCCCCCCCCCTTACCCTGTTTACCCTAATTTCTCCTTGTCTCCCCTGTTTGTTTGTTGTTTTTTTGCTTTTGTTTTTTTAAATTATTATTATTATTATTATTTGCTGTTTAATCTCTGTTTTTGTAACTTTTCAATTATCGTTGGATCCAGATGTTGTTTGCTTCCGATGACCTGCCATAAATATCCTATATTGACCATGTTGGGTCGCGTTCTCTTCTCTGTAGGCTGAATGCCTCTTTTCACGGTCATTGCTCTCACTGGTCATGTACATGTACTGTTCTGTTTTATTTGTTTCTGTACTTTCATATTTTGCCTACTGTCCTGTCCATGTGTATTATCTGCTGATTTTTGTGAGATTTGTGATATTTGAAAAATGGAATAAAATGTTTTTCTCAACAAAAAAAAAAGATACTTTAAGTTGTTTTTTATGTAAAAAAGCAATTGAATGAAATAAAAGTAGATAAAATACATAAAAACATAAGAGCAAAGATTTCTTCAGCATACTATGGTTAGTAGCATACGTACATCAAACAATGATTAGTAAAGTTTAGCTGTCCAAATACTGGGATCAGGAGGCACCTGGGTAAGCAGCTCTACCCAACGCGTTTCATCTATGGCGCAGACTTGATGAAGTTTACACCATAGACGAAATGCGACACAGTAGTACTGCATATGGACATTACTCCACACAAATGTGCACCTTACACACATTGTGCCTAAACAGTAGTAGTGCCCCCTACACACATTATGCCCACACAGTAGTGCCCATTACATATGTTGTGCCCACAGAGTAGTGCCTATGCAGAAAGGGCAACAATCCCTATCTATGTACCGGTGCGAAGCATTTGTAGCCTAAACCAAAATGGTGTAACTAAACATCTGTAACAGGCCTACACACACAAACTTATACATACACACTTACATATAGTATACACACACACACACACACACACACACATTTACATACACACAGATAAGCATACAGTATGCACACATACAGACAAGTGACGCTACAGTCCTCTCATCTTGCAGGCACCTTGACGTCTATGGTCACTGGACTGCTGTGGCAGCTGTGGCAGGGTCTCGCTGGCAAATCCTGCCTGTGGCTGCTTGGGACCCATGCTGTTTGCCGCAGACATCGCCCCCCCTTTGCTGCATTATCTTCCATGCGGAGGGTGGATGTGATTGCAGGTACCAACGCAGGTCAGGGTGGAGGCAGGGATGCAGCTGGTTCTCTGCTCACAGGTATATGCGCTCTGTGTCGAGAATACTCAGCACCACCCTAGTTACGACCCTGCTACCCAATCATAGCAGGTGGCATTCTCTACCTGCCTTCCAGCTGCAGAAAGATGATGGATGGCTGGAGCAATTCAGCAATCAGAGTGCTGACAGCATGTGAAGAGAAAGTGTGGAACCACAGGAGGGATAAGTTATGATTTTTTTTTAATCCATTCCCTACAATGAACACAAAAATCGAGCAAAGTAACAGTGAATTAAATTAGGTGATCCAACCATTAAAGGAGAGGGATTGGTAGCATCACAATCTTAGAGGATTTACAAGAACATTCTGGTTAAACCACTGGTTCAAGCAACAATATCCATGGCTCCACGGTGGCACATTATGTATGAACTCCCTGGAATGGAGCCATTTTACTACACATTGCTACTGTTGGATGTTGTTTGTTGGAGCCTAGCTGCAGTTACAAACCCATTAGTAGCGGGACCTGGGCACCATGGGCCTGATTCAGGACCCAATGGAGAAGCAACGCATGCCACAAAGTACCAATGTTCCGCGATACCCTGTGCAAGTGTCGAACCAGTACTGCACATGTCGATCAGTGATTGACAGTCTGATGCTGTTTAGGGGCCAGGATATTGCAGCGGTGGCCTCCGTCTCCTAAATTGAGGCATGTCACTGCCATTGTTGGAGAGTGAGAGTGCCAGGATCTCCGTACTCAGATGGAGATTTCCTGGCCTCTTTGTAGTAGATGTGTTTGCTAACTTGCGCGACCTTAGGGTCACACAGCCAGCTGATAGTGTTGCAGATGATCCAAAGTTGCATCCTAGGATGCAGCTAAGATCAGTAATACATTCAGGAGGCTTCATTCTGCATTACCACATTAGTGCTATTGCTGCTGCTTATATGGAAGCCTTTTCCGTCCACATCTGAATCAAGCCCCTTGTCTGATGAGGATTGGGGTTTAATTTTGCCCGCTCATCGCAGAGAATTCCAAAAACATCTAATTAATTATTTTCCAAAGATCATACTTAACTCCCTAGCATTTGCTTAAATTTGGTAGGATTTGTGATTCCAGATATCCCCAATATGTGACTTTTGGTACCTCCTCTATATAATATTAACAAAAGTCTCCATTTCAAAAATGTGTGATACAAAAAGGGTTGTTCTAAAGAGCTCAGTGACTTTAAGCGTGGTACTGTGAAAGGGTGCAACCTTTGCAATAAAACATTTCTAAATGTCATCCCTGCTGGATATTCCACGGTCAACTGTAAGTGATATTATTAGAAAGTGGAAGCATTTAGGAACAACAGCAACTCAACCACGAAGTGGAAGACCACATAAAACCACAGAGTGGGGCCAACAACTGCTAAGGCGCATGGTGCGTAAAAGTTGCCAACACTCTGCTGATGCCAGATCTGAAAAGTTTTGAACTTCCACTGGCATTAATTTTAGCACAAAAACTGTGCGGCGGGAGCTTAATGGAATGGGTTTACATGGCCAAGCAGCTTCATGCAAGCCTCACATCACCAAGTCCAATGCCAAGCGTCGGCTGGAGTGGTGTAAAGCACACCAACACTGGACTGTGGAGCTGTGGAAACGTGTTCTGCAGAACAAGGAATCACGCTTCTCTGTTTGGCAATCAGATGGGTGAGTCTGGGTTTGGCAGATGCCGGAAGAACGTTAACTGCCTGACTGCATTATGCCAACTGTGAATTTGATGGATAATGATATGGGGTTGTTTTTCAGGGTTTGGGCTAAGCCTCTTATCTCCAGTGTAGAGCAATCTTAATGCATGAGCATACCAAGACAGCTATGCTTTCAACTTTTTGGCATCAGTTTGGGGATGGTCCCTCTCTATTCCAACATGACTGTGCCCCAGTACACAAAGCAAGGACTATAAAGACATTGATGAGTTTGATGTGGAAGAACTTTCCTGGCACGCACACAGCTTTGACACCATTGAACTCCTTTGGATGAACTGGAACGGAGATTGCGAGCCAAGCTTACTCGTCCAATATCAGTGCCTGACCTCATAAATGCTTTACAGAATGAATGGGCACAAATTCCCACAGAAACACTCTAAAATCTTGTGGAAAACCTTCAGAGAAGAGTGTAACATGGATAAGATATTCCTAAGCGACCACTGGTGCCATTAATATATAAAAAGACTCAATATATCTATATAAATAAATATAATCATTTATTATACAAGAACAAGTTGCTGAAACAATGTATTTCCCAGAGTAAAAAATGCAAAAAGTTTTTATAAAGAGAGACTTTAAAAAAAGTTTAGGAATTGACTATAAAAACAGAGAATAAAAGAAAGAGAGAGGTAAAAATCAGAGAACATCCAACGCGTTTCATCCTGTGCACTTCCTGGCTCTGTCAGATGCTAGAGGTCAAGTATGACCTCTAACATCTGTCTCCTCCATGGCAGCTGCCATTTTGGGAGGAACATTTAGCAGATTGAAATGGAGACGGCTAGTCCGCATGGGAACCTGCACTACATTAGCAGCGGTGGCCCCGTAGCCCTAAGCTTCCAAGCCTCCGCAGTGGCTGCAGGGGATGTAGTTACGCCACTGTTATTTATTATAATCTGTAAATCTTACAAGTAAGGTTAATTTTGTCATTATTTTATCTAAAATTGTCCCTGTTTGTAAACGTAACTTGGTTGTGCCACTGAATGAAGGTGTTATCAATTAATCATAAGGAGTAGTTATTGCTAACCTGCATCGTTTACCTTGTTTTTTTCCTCTGCTTATTTTGGAAGTGGTCATTTCTAAAAGGGAATTCTTTTCTAACTTGTCTGGAATCAGATGCTGTTTCCTATGTAAAAGAATGACTAATTACAAGCTAGTAAGCAACTGCTGGTCCAAGAAGTTCTCTCTTTACTCAGCCAATCTGTTAAATGGCAATGTGGGCCTATAAACCTCACACGTCAGATGCATCCACGCGCCACTCAAGCACACTTATCTTATGAAATAAAGACACCACAACTGTAGTTGGCGTGAAAGGGGTCAGCTTTTATTTTCTGACTGAGAGGGAGGCCTATTAAATACTAAAACTAAAATGCAGACTTCCCTCTCTAACTAAGGTGGCGGGGAGAAGAACGGTTAAACATAATAAACGTAACATGGGTGATCAACATTATAATACATAAAAGCAAGCAATAAAAAACATATGTGTGAGGGAGCCTCCTGCCCCAGATGTTCCGGGATCGGCCTCCTGCCTCCATCCCAGACATCGAAAAATAAAAATTCCAAGGACAGGGGTCGACCTTCTGCCACTACCCCTGTCCACCAACAGTTGCAGGGACGGAGGTACGCTCCGCCCCTACGGGATAAAAAATTGGGCCACCAGCCCCGCCATCCACATATGTTTTATACCAATTATATGGACCCACTTGGTAAAATGATGCCCGTAAACTAATTCTAAAAGCTATAAAATTACCTCAAAGTACACCCAAACTGACTAACCGTGAACTCATAATTAAATTTAAGTAACCGTTCAGAAAACCGGCCAACTGCCAGGTTACCAACCTGCCACCGCCACCGAACTCAAAAACCCACACAACAAAAACAGAAAACTAACTAAAGAGACCTAAGAAAGCAAGAAAGAAAAACCCAAATAGACTATCAAAAAAGAAAACTATCTAAAGGGACCTAAGAATGTGAATAATGACCTCCAGGAAGATCAGCATGCCAGCCGGCGACAAATGCACCCAGTCAGACCGGTATTGTGTCGGATCACAGTAGGAGATACCACCGTGCGGCACGACCAGCCCGCCATGCTGGAGGACAGCACGACCAACAACCGAATTGACCCGCCTCCGAACCAGGTCAATCGCCCCGGGGTTAAAGGCTCCGCGCCAAGACCGCCGAGGGACGATGTCTGACCAGAGGATCAGGCAAAACGGCCAGTCAGCCATAAGTTCCAGTAGCTGACGTCTGATCTCGAGGCGAATGTCGAGCCCAGTGCGGCGTACCAGATCATTGCCACCCAGATGCAAGACCAAAATCAGGGGGTACCCAAAACGGCCAACTGCCGCCCGAAGCCAGTCCCGCAGGCCATCCCAGCGGAGGCCTCTACGCCCCAACCAGTGCACAGCCTGCAGCTCCGGAAACCGGGTGGTGTCGCAGGCCAGAGCCGACACGGACAGCCAATAGATGTAGGAATGGCCGACAAACCATATAAAGTGTGGATCTAACCGCCGTCCTGCAAAAGAAGGGTGTGACGAAGGTTAAGAAACAAAATAAATAAGGTATGTAAATGGGTAACCTAACTGCGTCCCTAACGGGGGAGGGAGTGGGGGGGGGGGGGCGCCCAATTTGACTTGAGGCAAAAACACAAAACTTCGTTAGCCGGCAAAAAGCCGTAATTAAAACCAACAATAAAACAAAAATTCCTCAAGGCCCCCGCAATCACAAAGTGCAACTGCGACGAGCGGCTAGTCCTCAAAGGGGCGCACTGGGAGGAAAAGGCCTGATATAGCGTCTGACTGCACCAGACCTCCACCTACCCAGTGCCCGGACTTCGACCTCGGACCAACCCGCCGCAGCGGCAGCTGAAGCAGCGCCGATGCGGAAAGAGTGAGTCTCATAGTCGGCCGGAGATAGACCCAGGTACAAAATACAACGCCCCAAAACCGACCGGAATTGATATCTGGTCAACGGGGAACCGTCGCTATGGACGAGCCACCCGGTGGGCGTTGGAGGCCATATGGACGAATAAGCCCAGGCCGCGGAAACTGGACAAATGCCCCGCGCACGAGCCGGACCCATTCGAACCCACTGCCCACTGCCGGCTACGTCAGTCTTGGAGCGCTGAATCCTGAACCACAAACCGTCGGGGCGAACGACGACGTGGGCCTCCAGCATGGGCGAGGCAGAAGCCCGAGAGACGGACACCAGCTCACCCACCCTGAACGCACCGTGGAAGGCCATAGTAAAGGCCGCCCGGAAGAGGCGAACCTCGTAACCCGAAGAGCAAATGCTCTGTAGGGATACCAAAATCCGCCTCAGCAAAGCACCGGTGATCGGCTGGCGAGTATCCGGGAGGGGCGGAGTCGCCCGAGCCCAACCTTTCAACACCCGCCGGAGGAAAAAGGACTTCGTAAAATCCGCTTCCCCCCGAAGCAGCAGAAAGTAAGATATACCCGCCAGAAACCTGTTAACAGACGACCGCGAAATCCCGTCGGAGTACAAAACCCAGATGTAGTCTAAAAGTAAATCATGAGAGCTCTTACCACACTGGCTTCTCTCCAGGAGGAAGCGACACCACCGCTCCCAGGCGGCCCGATAGGCCGCAAAAGTTGCAGGGGCCAATGACCTGTGGGCTAACGCCTCCAATCCGGGTGGATGACCTGCCACACAGAAGCAGGACATGATTCCCCATGGAGTAGAGCTGCAGGAGCCAAGCGCCTAAACCGCTACAAATCGCCGCGAGACAGGGCATCTGCAATTTCGTTACGCACGCCAGGGACATGCTTGGCTCGCAACGTAATGTTGTTCACCAAACATAACAAGACTATCTGCGCAATGACACACAGTACCGGCAAGGACGTGGATTTTTGGCGGTTGATGGCAAAAACCACGCCCAGATTGTCGCACCAGAAGACAACATGTTTGTTACGCAGGGCATCGCACTATAATTCCAAAGCGACCAGAATAGGAAAAATTTCCAGCAACAGCATGTTCGTAGTGAGGCCCTTGCTAAGCCAGGCACGCGGCCAAGGAGACGCGCACCAACGGCCCGCGAAATAAGCGCCGAACCCAAAAGCGCCAGAGGCGTCCGTGAAAAGCTCCAGGGACGGGCTAGACACGACCGCCTTCTGCCAAATACAGATGCCGTTGAAACTAACAAGAAAGTCGTCCCAAATACGTAAATCCCGGCGGATTTCGTGGGACAACCTAAGGAAATGATGTGAGCGTCTAACCCCCACGGTAGCCCGTTCCAATTTTCTACAGAAAACCCTGCCCATGGGGATCACCTTGCAAGCAAAGTTAAACAGGCCCAATAGGGATTGGGCCTGCTTGAGAGTGAGCTTGTCCGTGGCCAGCGCATATAGGATACCGTCACGTAAACGCAACACCTTGTCCAAAGGAAGCCTACAGAGACCACCGACCGTATCAATCTGAATCCCGAGGTAAACCAATGAGGCGGAGGGACCCTCCGTCTTTTCTGGTGCAACCGGAACCCCGAAGCGTGCAAAGAGGGCCAGAGACCCCTGCAGCAAGTTGACGCAGCGAGGTGAATCTGAGGGGCCGATAAAAAGAAAATAGTCCAAGTAGTGGGAAATTCCCCGTTCACCCGTTGCCTGCTCGAGACACCAGTGGAGGAAAGAACTGAATCTCTCAAAGTAGGCGCAAGAGATAGAACAGCCCATAGGGAGGCACCAATCTATGTAATAGCCATCGTCCAGCTTAAAACCCATAAACCTGAAGGCGGAAGGGTGCAGCGGAAGGAGACGACACGCAGACTGGATGTCCAATTTACACATCACTGCGCCCGGCCCAAAAGACCGGATGGTGTCTATGGCCGAATCAAAGGATAGGTGAACGACCCTACACTGGTCAGCAGGGATAGCATCATTAACCGAGGACCCCATAGGACAGGAAAGGTGTTGGATGAGGCGAAATTTGCCCGCTGTCTTTTTGGGCACTACGCATACGGGGGACAAGACCAAATCTGGCAAGGGGGGTTCCCGGAAAGGGCCTATCATCCTCCCTAATGCCACCTCTGCCTCTACCTTCTGCCGGAGCACGTCCGGAAACTCCCGAGCCGAACGCAGGTTCGCCCCGGGACCCACCCGTCCATGTATCGGCAAGGGGAAACCCGACGCGAAACCCGAGTGTAAAAATTGGGCGTCCACCGGCCGCGGGTATCGTCGCAGCCAGGGAATGAGCGCCCGAAGTCTAATTGGGGTGGGAGCTGTGGCCAACGCCGGTGGCCGCGGGAGCGCGACTCTGTCGGGGCTGCGAGCCAAAAGCACCCCCGGTCCCAGGACTGGGGCAATCCTTAATCCCGTGGCCCCCGCCACATCTGATACAGGAGTGACGAAAACGACACCACCCCCCAAATCGCATTGGGCATTATTAAAAGAGAAGCATTTCCCATGCCCTGCGCGCCCTGCACCTCCGCGAAAGCCGGCAGAACGAGAAGCAGGTCTTTTTGCCCATCGTCTTGCCGTGCCGCCTTCATCAGTGCCGGCCGAACCCTGGGTCAGTTCAGAGCACAATTCCACGTCTTTTTTACCGAAGTTATAGATCTGCCGCCCGTGTTGTTTGGGCCGGAAATCCTCGTCGTAACGCCGCCAGGCCGACCCTTTGTACTTATGGTACAGCACGTGTATGAGGAAATGATAGCGCACCACGTTCATGTGTTCATCCGGGCGCGTCTCCAGGTAACACGCCGCAAAGATCAACATGCAGCGGACCCAATTCTGGTAGGACCGCAAAGCGTCTTCGCTACCCTGCCCCTTTTTCTTAGCCGAAAGCAAGGCTTTACGATCGTCGCTGGTAAGAGCAAAAATATTCACATATTGGCCCTTACGGATACGGTCCCGGACCCGGGGCCTGAGTCCACGTTGCACAGCCGTATTGGCGCAGTGCACGGTGTCTGATTCCACCGATACTTGGGAAGCGGACGAGTTGGAATATCGACGCTCGCGTCGTCTGCGACGCTTCACCCTGTGCAAGCCACCATCTGAGGAGGACAGACCCTCCGAGGATGTGGAGGCAAGGGAGGAATCTGTGCCCCGACGCCTGCGCCTGCTGCGCTTGCTGGAAATCCTACCCGCACTGCTGCCTACGCTACAGGAGCTGGAGCGAGTACCCGAACCCAAGCCGCTACGGGGTGTCACCGCGCTCCCCTTGGACCAGTCGGGGTCCGAGGAAGACTCACCTGCACGAGAGGGAACACCGTCCGTCCCACCGGCCACCGAACGACTCGTGGATACACCGACTGACTCCATTGCCGACCCGACGTCCGTGGCTGGGGAGACAAAAGAGACATTGTTCCCCTGCTCCACCACCGGACCCGCAGCCGCCGGGAGAGGGGCAAGAGGGGGGATAGTCGCGCCAGAGGACAGAAGCGGGATAAGGGATTGCGCAATGCTATCCGCCAAAGAAGCAGTGGGCCGCCCCAGTCCCCCGGGTACGGAGGATAACAAGGGAGCCACCGCCGACACAACAGCGGCACAAATGGCGGACAGGATGGTGGCGTCCACCAAGGGTGCAGCCGCAGGGGCAGGCGAAGTAAGAACGGACCCGCCACGCGAATCACGCGCCCGACGTGAGGTACGCAAACCTCCCGTTGGGAGCAAGTACCCGGAGGATCCCTCACTGTCGGGAATCACGGCACAACCGTCTTGCTGCGCTAAACCGCGGGTAGACCGCCGACGCCTCGACCGTCTACCAACCTGAGCGTCGGCCACAGGAGGAGAAGTCGGAGAGTCGTCACCACTAGAAGGGGGCAGCGCGACGTCGGACTGAGAGCTGACTGCAGAAGCGTCGGCAGGAGACAACTGGACGCGGGGAGGGGGTGCTGGTTCGTGAGCCACCTGCGCACGCCGCCCCCTAGTGGGGTGAGTTACCGGCAGGCGAGACCCCGGCCGAACTACTCGCCAAGGGAGGCGCCCTGGAAGGGACCGGCGCCCCGGGCCCAACCACGGCAGGTGAGGTCGGGCAGGCCGCCCCACTGCGGGCGGGCGTGGCCCGCCCCGCACGACAGGCCCCGCGCTATCCAAAACCGGCAACGCCCCCTCTGCAGGCGCGGAGCGGGGGCGACCGGACTGATAAAGGCAAGGGGGGTATTTGCACAGAGGGGGTAGGCCTCATCTGGGCCCCCCTGCTGCGTGGCTGGTCTGCGGCACGCGCGGGCTGGCCGGACTGCCTGCGTCCGGCAGCCGCGCGACCCCCCACCCGCCCAATGTGAGACCCAGCCTGCTGCGAAGTTATAACATCACCAAGACTGGGGACTGGGGAGAGCCGCCGGGCCGCAGGGCAGGAGCTCCGTCCCCGCCCCACGTGACCCGTGCGGCCAGCCGCTGCACCACGCGGCGGGGCCAGGGACGGCAGAACACCGACCCTGGCAGGCCGCCTAAGACGCCCCCAGCTCCCCGGCGCTCCGTCCACCGCCGCTGACCGCAGCGGGAAAGGAGACGGAGAGCGCGAACGCGGGGGAGCGCGGGCAGGCGGCCGAGCTCGGCTGCGCACGGCCCTCGTCTCCCATACAGCAGCCGCAGCAGGGCTACCCCGGCCCGGCAGGACATCAGAGGAGTCTAAAAGCCGGGCGGGGAGGCCAGCGCTGCGGGTAGGACGGGAACGGGCCGCCATAATACCAGGGAGGGGGGGCTGAGGAGGTCAGCAGCACAGAATAAGACACAGGGTGTCACAACTGAGGGCCTGAGCTGACGGGAGGCAGCCTCAGTTGTAGGGGCTGAGATGTACCGGAACCTGGGAGGTTGTATCAGACCCCTGGACATGTAAGTAACATGAATAATAACTGCCCGAAGGCGTGACCACGACAACTTGGATAAAAGTCAATGATGTTTATTATGACAACTCCGCAACACAGCAGCAGTAAAAGAAAACGTAAAAGTCAGCAAAGAATAAATACAGTTCCTGGGTACTACAGTATGGCAGGAGCCACAGAGCACTGGTAGTGTGAGATAGTTCTTATGATCTTCTAGATGGAAAGTCCTTACCAGGCCCGACTGTAGCAATGGAGATAACCCAGGATTGTGCCAGCTGGTGTTCCAGGAAAAGCTGGGTTGCTGAAGATAAAACAGCTGCTGTGGATACTGGCTGGAACCAGACTGTTGTTAGCACGGAGTGGATACTGGCTGGAACCAGTTAAATAATAAATGAACTTGGGAGCGATGAAATATGAACTGAAATGTAGAACTTGAGAGCGGAGAAATAATAATACCGGTGGAGAGTGGTAAAGTGTAGAAAGGACACCGGCCCTTTAAGGGAAGCTGTACTCTGCTGGAAGCTGAGCTGGAAGCAGGTAATGTTGTAGCTGGAAACAGATGAATCCACAATGGATTGGAGAGTCAGGCTACACCGCAGGTGGAATGCTGGTGCGGATCTCTATGGTGGAAGTCTTGAGACAGGAGCTGGAACCTGGAAGACAATCACAGGAGAGAGACAAACAGGAACTAGGTTTGACAACCAAAGCACTGACGCCTTCCTTGCTCAGGCACAGTGTATTTATACCTGCAGCAAGGAAGGGATTGGCTAGGCAATTATGCAGATTAACAATACTGACAACAGATTGGAGGAAATGATCAGCTGACAGAATCCAAGATGGCTGCGCCCATGCAGACACTTGGAGGGAAGTTTGGTTTGTAATCCATGTGGTAATGAAAACAGTAATGGCGGCGCCGGCCACTGGAGACAGGAGACGCCAGGCTGACAAGTGCACATCCAACCACGCGGACACAGCGGAGGCCGCGGCTGACGTAATCGCCACTCTGACACTCTGCATGCAGAAGCTCAGGGACGGCGGCGGAGGCCGCGGGAGACGCCATGCCAGATGTAATAAGGCGTTACTGTGACAGCGTCTCAGAGAGACAGGAGAGGATGCAGGAATGTGAACATTAGGATAACAGATGGGATCCGGTCCTGGAGCGCTGAGCCAGCCTTAGGAGGCATCTGATGGGTAAGAAATGGCGTCCAGATACCCGGATCGTGACAGCACCCCCCCTTTTAGGAGTGGCCCCAGGACATTTCTTTGGCTTTTGAGGAAACTTGGAATGGAATCTCCGGACCAAGGCAGGAGCATGGACATCAGAAGCATTGGTCCATGAACGTTCCTCAGGGCCGTAACCCTTCCAGTCAATAAGATACTGTAGTTGACCGTAACGGTGACGTGAGTCCAGGATCTTGGCCACTTCATACTCAACGCCTCGTTGAGTTTGGACTTTCGGAGTTGGAGGAAGTGAGGAATGAAACCGATTCAAGATCAGCGGTTTCAACAGGGAAACATGGAATGTCCTGGGTATTTTTAAGAAACGAGGCAACTGAAGTCTGTAAGCAACAGGATTGATGACTTGTTCAATCTTGAAAGGACCGATATAGCGAGGTGCAAACTTCATACTGGGAACTCTTAACCTCAGATTCTTCGTGGATAACCATACCCGATCACCCACCTTGAGAGCAGGAACTGCTCGACGCTTCTTATCCGCAAACTTCTTGTACCTGAACGATGCCTTGAGCAGAGCTGATCGTACGCTCTTCCAGATATTGGCAAACTGATGCAAGGTGATATCCACTGCGGGAACAGAAGTTGCTGGAAGCGGTTGGAACTCAGGGACTTTAGGGTGGAATCCAAAGTTAGTGAAGAATGGTGTTGAAGCAGATGAAGAATGATACTGGTTGTTATGACAGAACTCGGCCCAGGGAAGTAATTGAACCCAGTCATCTTGAGAGGAGGACACATAGATGCGGAGGAAGGCCTCCAAGTCCTGATTCACCCTCTCGGTTTGACCATTGGTCTGAGGATGGTAAGCCGTGGAAAACTTTAGCTTGACTTGGAGGACTTGACATAAACTTCGCCAGAATTTGGCTGTGAATTGAACTCCTCGATCTGAGATAATTTCTTCAGGAAGACCGTGGAGTCGGAAGATCTCTTGTATGAATACTTGAGCCAACTTGGAAGCTGACGGAAGACCGGTGAGAGGAATGAAGTGTGCCATCTTGGTGAACCGGTCAACTACCACCCAGATGGTATTGAACTTGTTGCACATGGGTAAGTCTGTAATGAAATCCATTGACAAGTGGGTCCATGGTCGACGGGGAACGGATAGTGGAACCAGTTGCCCCGCAGGCGACTGGCGGGATACTTTATGTTGGGCACACTTTGGGCAAGATGCAATAAACTCCAAGACGTCCTTTTTCAGAGTTGGCCACCAATAGGACCTAGAGATAAACTCCAGGGTTTTTTGGATACCTGTATGTCCGGCAAAACGGGAAGCATGGGCCCAATGCATGAGCTTCTTCCTTAGTGTCGGCTTCACAAAACTTTTCCCTGATGGGGGCGTAGAGTCCATCCCTACCGTGGAGAATGCCAACGGATTTATAATAGGATGCTTGTCTGAAGACTCTGACTCATTTTCTTGCTCCCACGAGCGGGAAAGGGCATCGGCCTTGCGATTCTGAGAGCCCGGACAGAACTGGAGTTTAAAGTCGAACCTGGAAAAGAAAAGTGCCCATCTGGCCTGACGAGGGTTGAGACATTGTGCGCCCTTCAGGTATAAAAGGTTCTTGTGGTCTGTAAGTATGGTGATTGAATGAGAAGCTCCCTCCAACAGATACCTCCACTCTTCTAGAGCGAGCTTGATGGCTAGCAGCTCCTGGTCGCCAATGGCATAGTTGCGCTCAGCTGGGGAGAACTTCCGGGAGAAGAAACTGCAAGGGTGTAAATGGCCATCTTTAGCCCTCTGAGATAACACCGCTCCTACTCCAACGGAGGAGGCATCCACCTCTAAGATGAAAGGAGAGTCGATGTCAGGCTGTTTCAGAACAGGCGCAGAGATGAACCTTTGTTTTAAAAGATGAAATGCTTGCATGGCTTCTTCAGACCACTTGGACGGGTTAGCACCCTTCTTAGTGAAAGCAGTAATAGGCGCCACAATGGTGGAAAAGTCTCGTATAAACTTTCGGTAATAGTTGGCGAACCCCAAGAACCTCTGGACCCCTTTGAGGGTTAAGGGTACCGGCCAATTTTGGATTGCTTGTAGTTTCTCAGGATCCATCTCTAGTCCGGAACCGGACACAATGTACCCTAGAAACGGAATGGACTTGACTTCAAAGACGCATTTTTCTAATTTGCAATAGAGATGATTGACACGGAGACGGGACAGAACCTCTTTAACCCAAAAACGATGTTCCTCTAAATCGTTGGCAAAAATGAGGATATCGTCTAGATAGACCACGACATGACGGTATAGAATGTCTCTGAAGATCTCATTGACAAAATGCTGGAAGACAGCTGGAGCATTGCTCAATCCGAAGGGCATGACGAGGTACTCATAATGTCCGTCACGGGTGTTAAAGGCGGTCTTCCACTCGTCACCCTCACGGATCCGGATGAGATTGTATGCACCTCGCAAGTCCAGCTTTGTAAAGATGGTAGCTCCGCTAACTCTGTCAAAGAGCTCAGTAATCAGGGGTAAAGGATAACGGTTCTTGATGGTAATGTCGTTCAAACCTCTGTAGTCGATGCACGGCCGCAGACCACCATCTTTCTTTTTTACAAAAAAGAAGCCTGCGCCGGCTGGAGAAGAAGAAGGTCGAATGAACCCCTTTGCTAGGTTCTCTTTAATATATTCCTCCATAGAATGCGTCTCAGGCAGAGACAACGGATAAGTTCGGCCTCGAGGTGGAACCTTCCCTGGAACGAGATCAATCGGACAGTCCCATTCTCTATGAGGAGGAAGGATATCAGCAGAAGCTTTACTGAACACATCCGTGAAATCTTGATATGGAGGAGGTGGAACATCAGACGACCTGGGGGAGGAAGAACAGACAGGCAATACTTTAAACAAACATGTCTCAGCACAGGAGGAACCCCATGCCAGGATTTGCGTAGTCGTCCAATCAATTGTAGGATTGTGAAGACGGAGCCATGGAAGGCCCAGGACCACAGGATGTGTGGCTCTTGGAATCACTAAAAAAGAAATAAGTTCGGAATGAAGAACTCCCACTCTCAGACGAACTGGTAGAGTCCTTAAAGAAATAACTGCATCAAAAATTTTGCTGCCATCCACGGCAGTTAAAGAAATGGACGAAGGAAGTCTCTCGGTGGGTAGGGACCACCGTTTAACATAGGCTTCGGTAATAAAGTTCCCAGCTGCTCCGGAATCAAGGAGGGCAATGACGTTCCGATAACGTTGAGCAACTTGAAGCGAGACTGGGAGATTACAATCTTGAGGAGATGGAGAGGAGATCATTACTCCTAGCCGGCCCTCTCCTTGGCGAGCTAGGATTTGGAGTTTCCCGGACGTTTGGGACAGGCATTAATGGTGTGAGACGGAGCTGCACAATAGAGACAGAGAAACTCGGAGAGACGTCTTCGGCGCTCAGCAGGAGTTAAACGGGAATGGCCAAGTTGCATGGGCTCATCTTTAGATGGTGACAGTTGACGAGGAGGAGGAGCAGAAGATTTTGGAGCAGATGATCTTCCACGCTCAGTTGCTCTCTCTCTGAAACGTAAATCAACTTTCGTGCAGAGTGAGATTAGCTCATCTAACTTAGAAGGTAAGTCTCTGGTAGCTAACTCATCTTTAATACGCTCAGATAAGCCATGCCAGAATGCAGCATACAGGGCCTCGTCGTTCCATGCCAGTTCGGATGCCAGGATCTGGAACTGTATCAGATATTGTCCTACAGTACGTGACCCCTGGCGTAAACGGAGAATCTCGGATGAAGCTGAGGTTACCCGGCCTGGCTCGTCGAAGATGCGCCTGAATGTTGACACGAAGGCAGTGTAGGAAGATAGCAGGGTGTCGGACCTTTCCCATAACGGTGATGCCCAATCAAGGGCTGAGCCACTGAGAAGAGAAATAATGTAGGCAATTTTTGTACGGTCACTGGGAAAATTGCCAGGTTGTAGCTTAAACTGAATCTCACACTGGTTGAGAAATCCCCTGCAGAATCTTGGAGATCCGTCAAATTTTGCTGGCGTTGGAAGATGAAGACGTGGAGCAGAAATGGGTAAGGTGGGTGGGGTTATAGCTGGAGTCACTGTGGTTGACGCACCAGACGCGCCTGATCCACGGAGAGTTGTCTGAATCCCATCCAGCCGAGTAGAGAGATCCTGGAGACAGCGGATGATGTGGCCCTGTGCAGCCTCCTGATGTTCTAGTCGGGCTGCCAGTTCTTGCATCGGCCTGGCCGCTTGATCCTGGTCTCCGGCTGGATTCATTAGGTCAGTGCTTACTGTCACAACTGAGGGCCTGAGCTGACGGGAGGCAGCCTCAGTTGTAGGGGCTGAGATGTACCGGAACCTGGGAGGTTGTATCAGACCCCTGGACATGTAAGTAACATGAATAATAACTGCCCGAAGGCGTGACCACGACAACTTGGATAAAAGTCAATGATGTTTATTATGACAACTCCGCAACACAGCAGCAGTAAAAGAAAACGTAAAAGTCAGCAAAGAATAAATACAGTTCCTGGGTACTACAGGATGGCAGGAGCCACAGAGCACTGGTAGTGTGAGATAGTTCTTATGATCTTCTAGATGGAAAGTCCTTACCAGGCCCGACTGTAGCAATGGAGATAACCCAGGATTGTGCCAGCTGGTGTTCCAGGAAAAGCTGGGTTGCTGAAGATAAAACAGCTGCTGTGGATACTGGCTGGAACCAGACTGTTGTTAGCACGGAGTGGATACTGGCTGGAACCAGTTAAATAATAAATGAACTTGGGAGCGATGAAATATGAACTGAAATGTAGAACTTGAGAGCGGAGAAATAATAATACCGGTGGAGAGTGGTAAAGTGTAGAAAGGACACCGGCCCTTTAAGGGAAGCTGTACTCTGCTGGAAGCTGAGCTGGAAGCAGGTAATGTTGTAGCTGGAAACAGATGAATCCACAATGGATTGGAGAGTCAGGCTACACCGCAGGTGGAATGCTGGTGCGGATCTCTATGGTGGAAGTCTTGAGACAGGAGCTGGAACCTGGAAGACAATCACAGGAGAGAGACAAACAGGAACTAGGTTTGACAACCAAAGCACTGACGCCTTCCTTGCTCAGGCACAGTGTATTTATACCTGCAGCAAGGAAGGGATTGGCTAGGCAATTATGCAGATTAACAATACTGACAACAGATTGGAGGAAATGATCAGCTGACAGAATCCAAGATGGCTGCGCCCATGCAGACACTTGGAGGGAAGTTTGGTTTGTAATCCATGTGGTAATGAAAACAGTAATGGCGGCGCCGGCCACTGGAGACAGGAGACGCCAGGCTGACAAGTGCACATCCAACCACGCGGACACAGCGGAGGCCGCGGCTGACGTAATCGCCACTCTGACACTCTGCATGCAGAAGCTCAGGGACGGCGGCGGAGGCCGCGGGAGACGCCATGCCAGATGTAATAAGGCGTTACTGTGACAGCGTCTCAGAGAGACAGGAGAGGATGCAGGAATGTGAACATTAGGATAACAGATGGGATCCGGTCCTGGAGCGCTGAGCCAGCCTTAGGAGGCATCTGATGGGTAAGAAATGGCGTCCAGATACCCGGATCGTGACACAGGGGAGAGGAGAGGCACAGTAAGAAATAAAAGTTAGGAATTGGAGAGTGAATGCAGAAGTAGGAATAGGAAAGATAGAAGTGGCAGAAAGAAAAGGAAATGAAAATGTGAATTACTGAAATAGAATGGGTAATACTTACAGCCTCACGTGAAGAAACTGAAAGAGGCAGGAAATAGTAGGTTAGCAACCTATATCCATGGCAGTTCAGCCTCTATCCACAATCCAGCCAATAGCCTCCCGGTCCCTCCATCTACGTTCCTCCCACTACAAAAACCTTAACCCCTTCCAGGCCAAAGTGATGCACTGAGCGGCGCTCCGCAAGCCCAGACGCTGCGTTTATGCTGCTATGGTCATATTATATTCCCTAAGCAGTCTTTAGATTACTCTGGAAAACACGGGCGTGCAGTGAGGTAAATGGCTGAGGAGGCACTACCTATTACCAGAGCTAGATCCACACATGATATATGAGCCCAAGGGTATATGTGGGCATTACACACAGGTGCTGCAGTATATACTGCTGGATATTTGGTGAGTTTTGATCAGAGATGTGTGGAAAAGATAGGCAGGGCAGGGCCGGATTAAGCCTTGGGGGTATCCGGGGCACTTAAGACAGGGGGGCCCTGATGGAAGGTGCGGGATGTATATTAAATTGTGCATACCTCCCAACATGTCCCATTCCAGGAGGGACAAAATGCTCTCTACCTGGACTTCCCTCTTAATATATGATTGCCGTCACCTGTGTTGAACTATTTAATTGGTAAGAAAGGTATTTCAACACAGGTGTTTGCAATCATAAATTTAGAAGGAAGTCCAGGTAGAGAGCATTTTGTCCCTCCTGGAATGGGTCATGGTGGGAGGTATAGATTGTGTATATGAAATTTAAACTAATGGTGTATTTTAGTTTTTACTAATAGTTTAATAATGGCTGTGTACTGTTTATAGTTCCACCTAAGTGTGTGTGTGTGTGTGTGTGTGTGTGTGTGTGTGTGTGTGTGTGTGTGTGTGTGTGTGTGTGTGTGTGTGTGTGTGTGTGTGTGTGTGTGTGTGTGTGTGTGTGTGTGTGTGTGTGTGTGTGCGCATCTCTAGACCCAAATGGTTTAATTGCATAACAGTTCACACAGGACTCAGACACTCAGGTGGGAGGAGGAGAAGCTGGTATCTCTGTGTCACTTAGAGCTCTCTCCATCCTCCTATCTCTCCTCTGGTCAGAAAGCTCTTTGGTAGCTCATAAAACATGATATTCCAGTGTCTCTGCCTGCACTGCATACTGTCCTGCTGGCATTCTGGCTGCTGGTTCTGCTGCTGCTGCTTAAAAGGGAAAGCTAGTGGTGTCAGTGTGCTCTGACGGCGGGGCCCCTGACAAATGGGGGCCCGGGAAACTGTATGCCCTGCATCCTCCCACCCCCCCTTATTCTGGCTATGAGGCAGGGGGGACACTGCCTTACCTGTCATTGACATTTTACTCCAGAGATTTCACTGTAAAAATGATTCGAATAATGCAAAGAAGATATTTCAAATATAGTCTGTGTATATTTCATATACTTTATACAGTCAAAACTCTGGCGTATATGTTAGTATGACAGGAAAGGCTCTGCTTCATGTATTGCCTCACCCTACTGCATGCTACTGCTGGAAAATAAGTGTTTTTTAATTAAATTGAATGCAGTTTTGTTTCCTATAAATGAGTGGAAGCGCAGTCATAGCATTTTACTGATATGTAGGGGGCGCTGTTTACCAGGTTATGTTGTAGGACCCGAGTCACAGCAGATAAACAGCCCGTGACTGCAGACAGGTTTATTTACTATTTATTTACTATATACAGGTTGAGTATCCCATATCCAAATATTCTGAAATACGGAATATTCCGAAATACGGAATTTTTTGAGTGAGAGTGAGATAGTGAAACCTTTGTTTTCTGATGGCTCAATATACAGAAACTTTGTTTAATACACAAAGTTATAAAAAAATTTGTATTAAATGACCTTCAGGATGTGTGTATAAGAAACATACATGCATTGTGTGAATGTACACACACTTTGTTTAATGCACAAAGTTATTAAAAATATTGGCTAAAATGACCTTCAGGCTGTGTGTATAGAGTGTATATGTAACATAGGTCCCATCACCATGATATCTCATTATGGTATGCAATTATTCCAAAATACGGAAAAATCCCATATCCAAAATACCTCTGGACCCAAGCATTTGGGATAAGGGATACTCAACCTGCATTTTTTTCTATCTATCTATCTATCTATCTATCTATCTATCTATCTATCTATCTATCTATCTATCTATCTATCTATCTATCTATCTCTATATTTATATATCTATATATATATCTATATATATCTATATATATATCTATATCTATATCTATAGCTATATATATATATATATATATATATATATATATAAATGTATGCCCGTTCCCAGAGCCGGCCCTAACCAATATGATGCCCTAGGCAAGATTTTGGCTGGTGCCCCCTAGCACCACCGCTAGTTCCACCTCTGACCCTGCACCCCTGCCCCCACCCATAGCAGTCCTTTTTTTTCTACCCCCTGTAATTTAAATAAGAACAGTGTGCACATTCGGCGCACAGCCCAAAAAGGCATGTGTTTTTGCTGGCAAGTGGCATGGCCACACAATAGTACCCCCAATTCAAATTATGCCTCACAGTAGTGCAACTTTATTCACAATTTATCATGTGATAGTGTCTCTTATTCACATTAAATCACACAGTAGTACCACTTTACCTTATATACATTACTCCTCACAGTAGTGCCCCTCATTCACATAACATCATACTAAATTGCTCTTTATTCACATTACACCACACCATATTGCTCTTTATTCTTATTACTCCACACCATATTGCTCTTTATTCACATTAGACCACACAGTAGTGCACTTTCTATACATTACGCCACACAGTAGAGCACCTTATACACATAATGCCACACATTGGTAATGCATTTATACACATAATACCACACAGTAATGCCCCTTACACATATGACACATTATTAATGTCCTTATAAACATAATCCGCCTTACACATTATGCCAAACCTTATTAATGCCCTTATACACATAATTTCCCTTACCTATATAGTGCCCCTTACACATATGTTACACATTATTAATGTCCTTATACACATAATGACACATATAGTTCCTGGCGTGAGTCAACTGGCAGCTCTGCTAACATTGTGTGCCTATTTTTTATGAAAATGCATCTTATTTGCATTGCTTTGTGGATAGGATGCACAAGCAGCATCTGCTGATTAAAATGATATGCGGCATGCCTATATACTGTGTGCGACTAATAGCTGTATCTGCATATGAAATGCTACATACAGAATATAGGCATGCCACATATCATTTTAATCAGCAGAAGCTGCTTGTGCCCCTAGGCATACCAGATGCCCTAGGCAATTGCCTAGTTTGCCTATGCCTATGGCCGGCTCTGCCCGTTCCCTCCTAAATAAACTGTCCGAACCCTTCTTTTACAAGATGACGGCCTATCATCCAGCATATAACGCAGCAAATGCATCACAGTGCAATCTCTGCTCACAAATTTTCCATAGGCTTCACATGCTAAAATCACCAGCTATTCATAAGGAGGCAAAACTAAGTAGGGTGGTAAGTCACTGTGTGGTGCTTTTACTGCTTTGGGCAGCCAGCTCACTCAACAACTTAAGAGACTGAGACAAAACAGCAACACACACTTTCACTGACTGGGATTCTGTGTGAGCATTGCTGCTACTGCTGGGGTGGTGGCTGACAGAGTGAAAGACACACAGGGCCTAATTCTGAGTTGATCGCAGCAGCAAATTTGTTAGCAGTTGGGCAAAACCAAGGGGGTAATTCCAAGTTGATCGCAGCAGGAAATTTTTTAGCAGTTGGGCAAAACCATGTGCACTGCAGGGGGGGCAGATATAACATTTGCAGAGAGAGTTAGATTTGGGTGGGTTATTTTGTTTCTGTGCAGGGTAAATACTGGCTGCTTTATTTTTACACTGCAATTTAGATTTCAGTTTGAACACACCCCACCTAAATCTAACTCTCTCTGCACATGTTATATCTGCCTCCTGTGCAGTGCACATGGTTTTGCCCAACTGCTAACCAAATTCCTGCTGTGATCAACTTGGAATTACCCCCCATGTGCACTGCAGGGGGGACAGATATAACATGTGCAGAGAGAGTTAGATTTGGGTGGGGTGCAGGCTTGCCTACCCTCCCGCATTCAGCGGGAGGCTCCCGATTTTTAAAGGAGCCTCCCGCTGCCCCGCAAACCTTGCCAGCCCTTCCGGATTCTAGCATTACCTCCATGAAAATGCTGGGGGCGGGGCCTGCACAGGAGACGTGGTAGCCGTTCTGCTGTGCGGTAGAGCCGGGTAGTCTAAGCGGAGGCAGTGCCGGGGGAATACCCAGCTGTGCAGCCCGTACAGTGAAGCACAATGAGCCAGCAGACAGGGCTCTGCTTCACTGTGGCTGACCCCGCCCACCACACTCTGAGTGCACAGCATGTAACGGCCCAGCCCCAGCCTCCCTCTTCCTGATCCTAGATGGATGTGGCTGCCCTGACCTGCCTTCCCACACTGTCCCTGGGCAACAAAGCTACAGTAAGTGGGGGTGTGTGTGTGTGGAGATGTGCCCTGTACTACAGGGCACATCGTTGCAGCGGCGGGTGTCCGGTGCAGGGACCAGATATTTCCTTGCACCGGATTGTCGGCGGCGACGGGCAGCGGCGCGGCGGCGTTTCAAACTTGGCGCCACTTGGGCCGCCAATGAGAAGCGCCGCCAGCGTCTTTTCAAACCCGGCGCCGTCCGCGAGCCAATCGCGGCTCGCGGGGCACCGGCCAATCAGAAGTGGGCGTGGCGAGCCAATCGGCGCTCGCCGCATCACAGGCCCCGCCCCCGGCGTCTGGCGTCAGACGCCGGGCGGGAGCCGAAGACAGAAGAAGCCGCGCCGAAGAGCGGAGAAGATCCGGGTGGCGCCAGAAAGAAGAGTACGTCGCGGTGGAAGGTCCGGAGGCCGCGGAAGAGGCGAGAAGACGACCGGCTCCTGAGAGAAAATGTCCAGCGGCGGCTGGACTCGGAGAGGCGACGTCGGCGCCGCTGGCCAGGACGGGCCAGCGGCAGAAGAGTGAAGGGGAGCGCTGGAGAGGCCACCAGGGGTGGGAAGGAAGAGAGCTGACGAAGCTCCCCCCTGGTGCCTCTCCCACCGGGTCAGGTAGGCCCTTATCAGGTGCACCTGTACCCCCACCCCCCTCTCCACCCTAGACCACCGGGTGTTTGGGCATTAGGCCCGTGGGCACAGTCAGGCCCTTCCGGCCTGTGGGCATTTAGTCGGGCCCTCCTGGCCCGTGGGGGCATTTAGTCGGGCCCTCCTGGCCCGTGGGGGCATTTAGTCGGGCCCTCCTGGCCTGTGGGGGCATTTAGTCGGGCCCTCCAAGCCCGTGGCCACGTGTAGTCGGGCCCCCCCCGGCCCGTGGCCCTGATAGGCGGGCATTAGGCCCGAGGGCACATAGAGGGCACTAGGCCCAGAAGGATAGTTAGGCCACCTGCCTGTGGCACCAGTTAGGCGGGCATTAGGCCCGAGGAGCATATCAGGCAATAGGCCTGTGGGGCATTAGAGGGCATTAGGCCCTAGTGTATGTTGGCCAATTAGGTTAATGTAAGGTGACGCTGGGTACTAGGCTCAGGTCACCCAACGTGCGCAAATAGGGGGCGCTAGGCATAATAAATAAGTGGTTTCCCCGAAGGTGAATAGAGGTGGCACTGGGCACTAGGCCCAGCCCACCCCAAGGTGTTTAGGCAGACAGGCCCGCTCGGCCTGAGCCCCTGGAAAGCAAGTACGGAAGGTGGGTGAGCTGTGCGGCCCCCACTACCTGGTGGTCTGATTCAGGTACTTAAAGGGACAGCACCGTGGTAGTTGCTTGCACTGTGTATCGTGATTGGATATGTTGTTACCGTGCAGGGCAAAGTGTGAGCTTGTTAAGTCTGTGTTTAGTTTTGTTGCACCACACCCACAGAGCTAGTTTGAGGGCTCTGCCATTGTAGTTAGTATAGGGGGTGACACTAGGTTAGAGTTAGGCCTTGCACGGCTGTTTGCTTGTCTGTTTGCCTCCTTGCAGGGACCTGTAAGAGAAAAAGACGTTCGCAGTGCGGACTGACGGTGAGTAGCATCTGTGTACGTTTGTCCCTTTGTCTGTCCCCGAGCGCCGGAATAGGGGTTTGCTCACGGACGTGAGACCCCCTTCATCACACTACGCGTGAGAGTGCGAGTGTGTGACTTCTGGGTGGCTGAGGCTTTGTGCCAGTGATGACCTATCGCCCAACCGGTGAAGGTCGCTGTCACCCCTGGGGTATCCCCTTTTCCGGTGGAAGAAAGGTTGATACCCCCCTTAAGATAGACTATTTTCTCCTCAGCTCGTTCGTCGGTCAGCTCCGAGAGGGAATCGCTGTGTCCGGATCCGACTGAAGATTTCCAGGTCCATTGAAGGTTCCGGTACCTGAAGGTGAGAGAGAGCGGCGCCTGGTGAGTACCGAAACTACACCTGCACGGCAGCAGGCACCACCACACACACCGCCTCCCCTCTTACATTTTGGCGTAGTCGGCAGGATCAAGGATCAAGGACCGTGGACACGATGTGGAACGTCCCCAAGAAGACCTCCCTGCGGAAGGCTTCGGAACAGAACCACCCCCGGATGTGTGCAGACCAGAGCGACTGGGTGACGGTTTCTGGGGCAGACCTCCTGAAGATGGTGCAGCGGTCGGTCCAGCGTGGAAAGGAAGAGCGCCGGGAGAAGGGGCGCAAGAAAGCCGCTGTGACGCCCTGCAAGAAATGTCGGCAAACGGGACACTTTGCCGACGAATGTACTTGGCGAGAGACATCCCCAAAGAAGGTGGTCCAGGAAGCGGACCGAAGATGTCGGAAGGGCCAAGAGAATAAAGAGTCCTGGTGTTTGCTCTGCGGAAACTACGGGCATGAGCATAACAGTTGTCCCTGGGATGAAGAATGGAGCCAAGACGAGGTTGATTTCCAGTGTGAAAGCTGTGGAGATCCCCGACATCGGCTCCCGGAGTGTCCATGGACTGAGGACAGGACAGACTACGAAGCCACGGTGAAGCAGCTGACGGAGTCTCGTCAGCAACTTTGGGACCAGGTGGCTGCAGAGCCCGTGTGCGCGCTCTGCAAGGCTAGGGGACATGAGCTTCCTGATTGTCCGTGGAGTGAAGACCGGATGATTGCGGATGGTCGTGCCCAGAGATGGGAGGAGGAAACCAGAGAAATGGAGCGGAAGTCCCTGCTTGAAGTTAGTTCGCAGGTGCCCATTTCCTCTGAGCCGGAACCAATGGGTGAAGATCCCTCAGTGAAGGAGGTGGCCAAGGAACCCGTCTTGGAGAAGGTGGCAGTGACCCTCCCTTGTTTGAAGTGTCGGCGATCAGGACATTCGGCCAATGAGTGTCCCTGGGAATATGCCGCGGACCTACTCTGTCCCAAGAAGGCGACCCCAGTAACGAAGGATCCTTTCCCGCATAAGGCGGAGGTGGACGATTGGGAGGAGAAGAAACCACGCTGTGAGGAAAGGCGTGAAGACCCAGTGACAAGGACGTCCGGAATCTCCCCGCGTTGGAACCGTCCACGACCAGGACGTGCGGAACAGGTGTGTCCTGGGTACCAAAAGATGCCAGCGGAAGCGAAGGAGTACGCTGAGGAAGTAGAGATGCCAGCGGAAGCGAAGGAGTACGCTGAGGAAGTAGAGATGCCAGCGGAAGCGAAGGAGTACGCTGAGGAGTTAGAGATGCCAGCGGAAGAGAAGAAGTACGCTGAGGGATTAGAGATACCAGCGGAAGAGACGTACACTGAGGAAACAGAGGCGCCAGCGGAATTGACTAAGTACGCTGAGGAGGAAAGTAATCCCCTAGTCCAGGTATTGGAGGAGGACTCGGACTACGGTGAAATGTCCGCCGACTAATCCCTCCAAGAACAGATGGAGGACGACTCTGGCATCGGGAGTGCTGACGAGGGTGACTGGCAGGATCGGGTGGAGTCGTGCTCCCAGTTGATTGCCCTCCGTGAAGAGGAGGAGATAGTCCTGGAGCAAGAATACCTGCCGGAAGTGACGAGTTGGACGGACGCAGTGGCGTAACTAGAAATTTTTCTCCCCCAAGCCAAAAAATTCTTCGGCGCCCCCCCCCCCCCCCTTCCTTCATGCTACATAATTGGGAGCAAGAAAGGGATAAATATGCGCGCGCCGAAGGCGCGCGCGACAAAATAAGGGGTATGGTTTCATTGGAATGGGCGTGGTTTCGCATAAAGGGGCGTGGCATTGCAGGAAAAGACTACCTTATACCCCAGTTCTGCAACCTGCACGCCCATACGTTGGCCACCACAGGAAAGAAAAATAATCCTGATTCATGCCCCTTACATTATTTGTCATTTTTCCTCCTTATAGTAATGCCCAGTATACATTATTCCACATACTGCAATGGCCCTTAGACATTATTCCACACACAATAATGCACGACACAATATGCACACACTGTAATGCCCCCGACACATTATGCCACACACCGTAATGCCCGTGACACATTATGCCACATACCGTAATGCCTGTGACACATTATGACAGGAATCGCAATGCCCGTTATACATTATGCTACACACTGCAATGCCCCTGATACATTATAGCACATACAATGTCTGTGACACATTATGACACACACCGCAATGTCCGTGATACATTATACCACAATGCCCGTGATATAGTATACCATACACCGTAATGCCTGTGACACATACCGCAATGCCCTGCCCGTTACACCCTATGCCACACACCGCAATGCCCGTTATGTATTATGCCACACTGCAATGACCCTGAGACATTATACCACATACCACAATGCCCGTGATATAGTATACCACACACCGTAATGCCTGACACATTATGACACACACCGCAATGTCCGTGATACATTATGCCACACACTGCAATGACCCTGAGACATTATACCACATATCACAATGCCCGCGATATAGTATACCATACACCGTAATGCCTGTGACACATTATGACACACACCGCAATGTCCGTGATACATTATGCCACACACCGTAATGCCCATTACACATTAAGTCCTACAGTAAGGCTTCTAATTACTTTTCAATTACCTGCTCGTTGTCAGGGGTTTCATGCACTGGGTGTCATGCTCGTTGCCAGGGGTTCCGTGCTCTTGGTTCCATGCACGGTGCCAGGGGTTTTCATGCTCAGGGTGTCATGCTCGTTGCCAGGGGTTTCATGCACTGGGTGTCATGCTCGTTGCCAGGTGTTTCATGCACTGTGTGTCATGCTCGTTGCCAGGTGTTTCATGCACTGTGTATCATGCTCGTTGCTAGGGCTGTGCTCCCAGTGCCACATATGTCCCCAGTGCCAGATATTCCCCCACGGTGCCAGGTACTCACATGCCCCAGTGCCAAATATAGCCCCCCCCCATGTGCCAGGTACACATATACCCCCCCAGTGCCACATATGCCCCCAGTGCCAGATATTCCCCCCCAGTGCCACATATGCCCCCAGTGCCAGCTATGCCCCCAGTGCCATATATTCCCCCCCAGTGCCAAATATGCCCCCAGTGCCATATATTCCCCCCCAGTGCCAAATATGCCCCCAGTGCCAGATATGCCCCCCCCCCCCCAGTGCCATATATGCCCCCAGTGCCAGATATCCCCCCCCCAGTGCCATATATGCCCCTAGTGCCAGATATTCCCCCCCAGTGCAATATATGCCCCCAGTGCCAGATAATGCCCCAGTGCCAGATATCCCCCCCCTGCCAGTTATTCCCCCCCAGTGTCATATATGCCCCCAGTGCCAGATAATGCCCCAGTGCCAGGTATCCCCCCCCCTGCCAGTTATTCCCCCCCAGTGTCATATATGCCCCCAGTGCCAGATAATGCCCCAGTGCCAGATATCCCCCCCCTGCCAGATATTCCCCCTCAGTGCCATATATGCCCCCAGTGCCAGATAATGCCCCAGTGCCAGATATCCCCCCCCCTGCCAGTCATTCCCCCCAGTGCCAGACATCCACCCCCCCCCCCGCCAGATATTCCCCCCCAGTGCCAGATAATGCCCCAGTGCAAGATGCCCCCAGTGCCAGACAATGCCCCAGTGCCAGATATCCCCCCCCTGCCAGTTATTCCCCCCAGTGCCAGATATCACCCCCCCCCCCCCCCGCCGCCGCTTTTTGGAGGGACACGGAGGGTACAGCCTCTCCTGTGTCCCTCCTGCTGCATCATCTCCGGCGGCCGCGGGTCTAATAGGGGGAAGGGCCGTCCGTGAGCCAATTAGAGCTCACGGACGGCACTTCTCCCTATCAGACCCGCGGCCGCCGGAGATGATGCAGCAGGAGGGACACAGGGAGGCGCGGCTGTGCCCTCCGTGTCCCTGCAACAACCGGCGGAGGGAGGGAGAAAGCAGACTGACATGCGGACGCTTGTCCGCATGTCAGTCTGCTGTAAATCAGTGGCGCCCCCGCAGCCCCTCGCCCCCAAGCCACCGCGAGGACTGCGGGGGCAGTAGTTACGCCACTGGACGGACGTACGGGGAGAGGATCGTGATGCCGTGGGAGGACCCGTTCCAGAGGAAGACATAGGACCTTTGGAGGTGCACCACGAGGAAATGCGACAGATGGTGGCTGTTGCCCGGGAGGAAACGGATGCCACGGAGGATTCCGCTGTTGGGTGGTGGTCGGTACCACACCCTGAAGACAGGGACGATGTCCCAGATGATATGGGAGGCCAAGAGTGGGTCACTGTTGTCCCCGTGGAGGAAGATTCCCCATGGTGGCCCACGTCGAGCGACCGTGAGGAGATGCCACTTCCCCAGAGGATCCACCGATGGAGGTCAGGAGGAACGAAGAGGAGGAATCCGGAACCGGTGAAGGAAGGATGTGGGGTCACAGTCTGTCCAGGCTGGGCCCCCGAATGCACCCTCGCCGGAAGGACCTTGGAATTCCCTGACCCGCGGACAAGGGATATCGTGAGTACCTTTGTAGGGACTACAAAGGAAAAAGGGGGGGGGGGGGGGGAATGTGGAGATGTGCCCTGTACTACAGGGCAGATCATTGCAGCGGCGGGTGTCCGCTGCAGGGACCAGATATTTCCTTGCACCGGACTGTCGGCGGCAACGGGCAGCGGCGCGGCGGCGTTTCAAAATTGGCGCCACTTGGGCCGCCAATGAGAAGCGCCGCCAGCGTCTTTTCAAACCCGGCGTCATCCACGAGCCAATCGCGGCTCGCGGGGCGCCGGCCAATCAGAAGTGGGCGCGGCGAGCCAATCGGCGCTCGCCGCGTCACAGGCCCCGCCCCCGGCGTGTGACGGCAGACGCCGGGCGGGAGCCGAAGACAGAAGAAGCCGCGCCGAAGAGCGGAGAAGATCCGGGTGGCGCCAGAAAGAAGAGGACGTCGCGGTGGAAGGTCCGGAGGCTGCGGAAGAGGCGAGAAGATGACCGCCTCCTGAGAGAAGATGTCCAGCGGCGGCTGTACTCGGAGAGGCGACGTCGGCGCCGCTGGCCAGGACGGGCGAGCGGCAGAAGAGTGAAGGGGAGCACCGGAGAGGCCACCAGGGGTGGGAAGGAAGAGAGCTGACGAAGCTCCCCCCTGGTGCCTCTCCCACCGGGTCAGGTAGGCCCTTATCAGGTGCCCCTGTACCCCCCCCCCCCCCTCTCCTCCCTAGACCACCGGGTGTTCGGGCATTAGGCCCGTGGGCACAGTCAGGCCCTTCCGGCCTGTGGGCATTTAGTCGGGCCCTCCTGGCCCGTGGGGGCATTTAATCGGGCCCTCCTGGCCCGTGGCCCTGATAGGCGGGCATTAGGCCCGAGGGCACATAGTGGGCACTAGGCCCGGAAGGATAGTCAGGCCACCGGCCTGTGGCACCAGTTAGGCGGGCATTAGGCCCGAGGGGCATATCAGGCAATAGGCCTGTGGGGTATTAGAGGGCATTAGGCCCTAGTGTATGTTGGCCAATTAGGTTAATGTAAGGTGACGCTGGGTACTAGGCTCAGGTCACCCAACGTGCGCAAATAGGGGGCGCTAGGCCCAATAAATAAGCGGTTTCCCCGAAGGTGAATAGAGGTGGCACTGGGCACTAGGCCCAGTCCACCCCAAGGTGTTTAGGCAGGCAGGCCCGCTCGGCCTGAGCCCCTGGAAAGCAAGTACGGAAGGTGGGTGAGCTGTGCGGCCCCCACTACCTGGTGGTCTGATTCAGGTACTTAAAGGGACAGCACCATGGTAGTTGCTTGCACTGTGTATCGTGATTGGATATGTTGTTACCGTGCAGGGCAAAGTGTGAGCTTGTTAAGTCTGTGTTTAGTTTTGTTGCACCACACCCACAGAGCTAGTTTGAGGGCTCTGCCGTTGTAGTTAGTATAGGGGGTGACACTAGGTTAGAGTTAGGCCCTGCACGGCTGTTTGCTTGTCAGTTTGCCTCCTTGCAGGGACCTGTAAGAGAAGAAGACGTTCGCAGTGCGGACTGACGGTGAGTAGCATCTGTGTACATCTGTCCCTTTGTCTGTCCCCGAGCGCCGGAATAGGGGTTTGCTCACGGACGTGAGAACCCCTTCTTCACACTACGCGCGAGAGTGCGAGTGTGTGACTTCTGGGTGGCTGAGGCTTTGTGCCAGTGATGACCTTTCGCCCAACCGGTGAAGGTCGCCGTCACCCCTGGGGTATCCCCTTTTCCGGTGGAAGAAGGGTTGATACCCCCCTTAAGGTAGACTATTTTCTCCTCAGCTCGTTCGTCGGTCAGCTCCGAGAGCGAATCGCCGTGTCCGGATCCGACTGAAGATTTCCAGGTCCGTTGAAGGTTCCGGTACCTGAAGGTGAGAGATAGCGGCGCCTGGTGAGTACCGAAACTACACCTGCACGGCAGCAGGCACCACCACACGCACCGCCTCCCCTCTTACATGTGTACTGGGGTTAAAACAGGGGAGGGGGCCTTTGTATTAAGTACTTTAATGTGGGGATGTGTGTCAAATGGGGGGGGTATAATCAATATGTGTGTGTTATATGGTGCAGTGTGTACTAGGTATAATATGAGGGGAAGAGTGGTAGTGTATAATACAATATATATTGTTGTGTGTACTGGATATATTATGGGGGAGAGGGGCTTGTGTTATGTAATATGGTGCTGGGTGCACTGGGTATAATATAAGACGGGGTTGTGTATAATACAATATATATGGTGCTATGTGTACTGTGTCTGTTATGGGGGAGGGGGGCTGTATGTGGTAGTGTGCACTGGGTAGCGGCGCGGTGTATGGTTCCGGGTAGCGGACGGCGGTATGCAGCATTAGCCTTGTGGAGTACATTCTACCTTGTAGTAACCAGCCCACAGTGTGGATGATCAGGGTACGAGTCTTACCATCATAGTCTGACCTGTCCTGTGATATTGTTTTACTTAATAAAAATTGATCTGCACTATGAGCGCAATTTCTCTTCATCCTTGTTTTTAGAAATATAAATATAAATATATATATATATATAATATAAAGTTGATCGCAGCAGGAAATTTTTTCGCAATTGGGCAAAACCATGTGCACTGCAGGGGGGGCAGATATAACATTTGCAGAGAGAGTTAGATTTGGGTGGGTTATTTTGTTTCTGTGCATGGTAAATACTGGCTGCTTTATTTTACACTGCAAATTAGATTGCAGATTGAACACACCACACCCAAATCTAACTCTCTCTGCACATGTTAAATCTGCTTCCCCTGCAGTGCACATGGTTTTGCCCAACTGCTAAAAAAAATCCTGCTGCGATCAACTTGGAAGTACCCCCATTGTCCGTCTCTTCTCACAAATGTTTTTTTCTTCCACTTCTAGTACTATAGTTTTCACCTGCCATTGCAGGACACACCCCTGAGCAGAGGTGAAAGTATGGTAGTACGGGCCGTTAAGAGATTGGCAGCTGGTACGCCGTACCGCCCGTCCCGCAGCTGCTGTGAAAGCTTTTGTATTAAAGTACCCATGTCATAACTAGTGATGAGCGGGTTCGGTTCCTCGGAATCCGAACCCCCCCGAACTTCAGCCTTTTTACACGGATCCGAGGCAGACTCGGATCTTCCCGCCTTGCTCGGCCAACCCGAGCGCGCCCGAACGTCATCATCCCGCTGTCAGATTCTAGCGAGGCTCGGATTCTATCGCGAGACTCGGATTCTATATAAGGAGCCGCGCGTCGCCGCCATTTTCACACGTGCATTGAGATTCATAGGGAGAGGACGTGGCTGGCGTCCTCTCCATTTAGATTAGAAGAGAGAGAGTGAGAGTGAGACACTTGATTTACTGGAGCTTAGGAGTACTCAGAGAGTGCAGAGTTTACTAGTGACTGACCAGTGACCACCAGTGCAGTTTTATTATATTATTATTTAATATAATCCGTTCTCTGCCTGAAAAAAAAACGATACACAGTGACACAGTAACAGTATACCATATCTGTGCTCAGCCTCAGTGTGCTGCATCATCTATGTATATCTGACTGTGCTGAGTGCTCATTGCTCACACAGCTTAATTGTGGGGGAGACTGGGGAGCAGTAGCAGGAGTACATATTATTTAACAGTGCACACTTTTGCTGCCAGAGTGCCACTGCCAGTGTGACTGACCAGTGACCACTGTCTGACCACCAGTATATTGTGATTGTCTGCCTGAAAAAGTTAAACACTCGTCGTGTGGTGTTTTTATTCTATAAACGCATTCTGCTGACAGTGTCCAGCAGGTCCGTCATTAATTATATAATATATACCTGTCCGGCTGCAGTAGTGATATATATATATATTTTTTATATCATTATCATCCAGTCTATATTAGCAGCAGACGCAGTACGGTAGTCCACGGCTGTAGCTACCTCTGTGTCGGCAGTCGCTCGTCCATCCATAATTGTATACCACCTACCTGTGGTGTTTTTTTTTTTTTTCTATCTTCTTGATACTAGTAGCTTACTTTAGGAGTCTGCAGTGCTGACAGTGTCCAGCAGGTCCGTCATTATAATATATACCTGTCCGGCTGCAGTAGTGATATATATATATCTTTTATATCATTATCATCCAGTCTATATTAGCAGCAGACGCAGTACGGTAGTCCACGGCTGTAGCTACCTCTGTGTCGGCAGTCGCTCGTCCATCCATAATTGTATACCACCTACCTGTGGTGTTTTTTTTTTTCTATCTTCTTGATACTACTAGTAGCTTACTTTAGGAGTCTGCAGTGCTGCTGACAGTGTCCAGCATGTCCGTCATTATATAATATATACCTGTCCGGCTGCAGTAGTGATATATATATATTTTTTATATCATTATCATCCAGTCTATATTAGCAGCAGACGCAGTACGGTAGTCCACGGCTGTAGCTACCTCTGTGTCGGCAGTCGCTCGTCCATCCATAATTGTATACCACCTACCTGTGGTGTTTTTTTTTTTCTATCTTCTTGATACTACTAGTAGCTTACTTTAGGAGTCTGCAGTGCTGCTGACAGTGTCCAGCAGGTCCGTCATTATATAATATATACCTGTCCGGCTGCAGTAGTGATATATATATATTTTTTATATCATTATCATCCAGTCTATATTAGCAGCAGACGCAGTACGGTAGTCCACGGCTGTAGCTACCTCTGTGTCGGCAGTCGCTCGTCCATCCATAATTGTATACCACCTACCTGTGGTGTTTTTTTTTTTTCTATCTTCTTGATACTACTAGTAGCTTACTTTAGGAGTCTGCAGTGCTGCTGACAGTGTCCAGCAGGTCCGTCATTATATAATATATACCTGTCCGGCTGCAGTAGTGATATATATATAATTTTTATATCATTATCATCTAGTCTATATTAGCAGCAGATGCAGTACGGTAGTCCACGGCTGTAGCTACCTCTGTGTCGGCAGTCGCTCGTTCATCCATAATTGTATACCACCTACCTGTGGTGTTTTTTTTTCTTTCTATCTTCTTGATACTACTAGTAGCTTACTTTAGGAGTCTGCAGTGCTGCTGACAGTGTCCAGCAGGTCCGTCATTATATAATATATACCTGTCCGGCTGCAGTAGTGATATATATATATTTTTTATATCATTATCATCCAGTCTATATTAGCAGCAGACACAGTACGGTAGTCCACGGCTGTAGCTACCTCTGTGTCGGCAGTCGCCCGTCCATCCATAATTGTATACCACCTACCTGTGGTGTTTTTTTTTTCTATCTTCTTGATACTACTAGTAGCTTACTTTAGGAGTCTGCAGTGCTGCTGACAGTGTCCAGCAGGTCCGTCATTAAATAATATATACCTGTCCGGCTGCAGTAGTGATATATATATATTTTTTATATCATTATCATCCAGTCTATATTAGCAGCAGACGCAGTACGGTAGTCCACGGCTGTAGCTACCTCTGTGTCGGCAGTCGCTCGTCCATCCATAAGTATACTAGTATCCATCCATCTCCATTGTTTACCTGAGGTGCCTTTTAGTTGTGCCTATTAAAATATGGAGAACAAAAATGTTGAGGTTCCAAAAATAGGGAAAGATCAAGATCGACTTCCACCTCGTGCTGAAGCTGCTGCCACTAGTCATGGCCGAGACGATGAATTGCCAGCAACGTCGTCTGCCAAGGCCGATGCCCAATGTCATAGTACAGAGCATGTAAAATCCAAAACACCAAATATCAGTAAAAAAAGGACTCAAAAATCTAAAATAAAATTGTCGGAGGAGAAGCGTAAACTTGCCAATATGCCATTTACCACACGGAGTGGCAAGGAACGGCTGAGGCCCTGGCCTATGTTCATGGCTAGTGGTTCAGCTTCACATGAGGATGGAAGCACTCAGCCTCTCGCTAGAAAAATGAAAAGACTCAAGCTGGCAAAAGCACAGCAAAGAACTGTGCGTTTTTCGAAATCACAAATCCACAAGGAGAGTCCAATTGTGTCGTTTGCGATGCCTGACCTTCCCAACACTGGACGTGAAGAGCATGCGCCTTCCACCATTTGCACGCCCCCTGCAAGTGCTGGAAGGAGCACCCGCAGTCCAGTTCCTGATAGTCAGATTGAAGATGTCAGTGTTGAAGTACACCAGGATGAGGAGGATATGGGTGTTGCTGGCGCTGGGGAGGAAATTGACCAGGAGGATTCTGATGGTGAGGTGGTTTGTTTAAGTCAGGCACCCGGGGAGACACCTGTTGTCCGTGGGAGGAATAGGGCCATTGACATGCCTGGTGAAAATACCAAAAAAATCAGCTCTTCGGTGTGGAAGTATTTCAACAGAAATGCGGACAACATTTGTCAAGCCGTGTGTTGCCTTTGTCAAGCTGTAATAAGTAGGGGTAAGGACGTTAACCACCTCGGAACATCCTCCCTTATACGTCACCTGCAGCGCATTCATCATAAGTCAGTGACAAGTTCAAAAACTTTGGGCGACAGCGGAAGCAGTCCACTGACCAGTAAATCCCTTCCTCTTGTAACCAAGCTCACGCAAACCACCCCACCAACTCCCTCAGTGTCAATTTCCTCCTTCCCCAGGAATGCCAATAGTCCTGCAGGCCATGTCACTGGCAATTCTGACGAGTCCTCTCCTGCCTGGGATTCCTCCGATGCATCCTTGCGTGTAACGCCTACTGCTGCTGGCGCTGCTGTTGTTGCTGCTGGGAGTCGATGGTCATCCCAGGGGGGAAGTCGTACTCGTAAGACCACTTTTACTACTTCCACCAAGCAATTGACTGTCCAACAGTCCTTTGCGAGGAAGATGAAATATCACAGCAGTCATCCTGCTGCAAAGCGGATAACTGAGGCCTTGGCATCCTGGGCGGTGAGAAACGTGGTTCCGGTATCCATCATTACTGCAGAGGCAACTAGAGACTTGTTGGAGGTACTGTGTCCCCGGTACCAAATACCATCTAGGTTCCATTTCTCTAGGCAGGCGATACCGAAAATGTACACAGACCTCAGAAAAAGACTCACCAGTGTCCTAAAAAATGCAGTTGTACCCAATGTCCACTTAACCACGGACATGTGGACAAGTGGAGCAGGGCAGGCTCAGGACTATATGACTGTGACAGCCCACTGGGTAGATGTATGGACTCCCGCCGCAAGAACAGCAGCGGCGGCACCAGTAGCAGCATCTCGCAAACGCCAACTCTTTCCTAGGCAGGCTACGCTTTGTATCACCGCTTTCCAGAATACGCACACAGCTAAAAACCTCTTACGGCAACTGAGGAAGATCATCGCAGAATGGCTTACCCCAATTGGACTCTCCTGTGGATTTGTGGCATCGGACAACGCCAGCAATATTGTGTGTGCATTAAATCTGGGCAAATTCCAGCACGTCCCATGTTTTGCACATACCTTGAATTTGGTGGTGCAGAATTATTTAAAAAACGAGAGGGGCGTGCAAGAGATGCTGTCGGTGGCCAGAAGAATTGCGGGACACTTTCGGCGTACAGGCACCACGTACAGAAGACTGGAGCACCACCAAAAACGCCTGAACCTGCCCTGCCATCATCTGAAGCAAGAAGTGGTAACGAGGTGGAATTCAACCCTCTATATGCTTCAGAGGTTGGAGGAGCAGCAAAAGGCCATTCAAGCCTAAACAACTGAGCACGATATAGGAGGTGGAATGCACCTGTCTCAAGCGCAGTGGAGAATGATTTCAACGTTGTGCAAGGTTCTGCAACCTTTTGAACTTGCCACACGTGAAGTCAGTTCAGACACTGCCAGCCTGAGTCAGGTCATTCCCCTCATCAGGCTTTTGCAGAAGAAGCTGGAGACATTGAAGGAGGAGCTAACACAGAGCGATTCCGCTAGGCATGTGGGACTTGTGGATGGAGCCCTTAATTCGCTTAACAAGGATTCACGGGTGGTCAATCTGTTGAAATCAGAGCACTACATTTTGGCCACCGTGCTCGATCCTAGATTTAAAACCTACCTTGGATCTCTCTTTCCGGCAGACACAAGTCTGCTGGGGTTCAAAGAACTGCTGGTGACAAAATTGTCAAGTCAAGCGGAACGCGACCTGTCAACATCTCCTCCTTCACATTCTCCCGCAACTGGGGGTGCGAGGAAAAGGCTCAGAATTCCGAGCTCACCCGCTGGCGGTGATGCAGGGCAGTCTGGAGCGACTGCTGATGCTGACATCTGGTCCGGACTGAAGGACCTGACAACGATTACGGACATGTCGTCTACTGTCACTGCATATGATTCTCTCCCCATTGAAAGAATGGTGGAGGATTATATGAGTGACCGCATCCAAGTAGGCACGTCAGACAGTCCGTACTTATACTGGCAGGAAAAAGAGGCAATTTGGAGGCCCTTGCACAAACTGGCTTTATTCTACCTAAGTTGCCCTCCCACAAGTGTGTACTCCGAAAGAGTGTTTAGTGCCGCCGCTCACCTTGTCAGCAATCGGCGTACGAGGTTACATCCAGAAAATGTGGAGAAGATGATGTTCATTAAAATGAATTATAATCAATTCCTCCGTGGAGACATTGACCAGCAGCAATTGCCTCCACAAAGTACACAGGGAGCTGAGATGGTGGATTCCAGTGGGGACGAATTGATAATCTGTGAGGAGGGGGATGTACACGGTGATATATCGGAGGATGATGATGAGGTGGACATCTTGCCTCTGTAGAGCCAGTTTGTGCAAGGAGAGATTAATTGATTTAAGCTGTTTTTTAGGGTTTTTTGAAAAAAAACACCCGAATCCAAAACACACCCGAATCCGACAAAAAAAATTCGGTGAGGTTTTGCCAAAACGCGTTCGAACCCAAAACACGGCTGCGGAACCGAACCCAAAACCAAAACACAATACCCGAAAAATTTCCGGTGCTCATCACTAGTCATAACAGGATGCTGGTTGACTGAGAATGGCTGTCTCTCAGCCAACCAGGGGCCTGTTACCATGGTAACGGCCGCTAACGAGGCGAGGAAGCAGCGCTGTTCCTAGCTTTGTCTGTCCCTCACGCTCCTCATAGAACTCCTGTTTCCTGATTGGTTGTCTACATTGACATTCTCCGTTTCAGACATGCTTTCTTCTGCCTGTACATTCAATAATACATGTGGTTTTTATCCCAAAGTCTGTATCCCTTGCTTTCTACACAGTATCCAAGCATAATGCATTCTATGGATTTTGGATCCAACTTTCTACTTTTCTCCTTAGGTATATGTGCAAAAGCTTTGCTCCCGAAGACACGAAGATGAATGACACTTGGCTTTTTATTGGACCACATCTCTAGTGGTGTTTTACCTTTTACAGCTACTGTAGGTGCACAATTTTTTAGGTGTACTGCAGTAGATACTGCTTCTGCCCAAAATATTTTTTCCAGGCCATCATCACTTAACATAGTCCGTGCTCTCTCAACAATTGTGCGGTTTGCCCGTTCACTCACGCCATTTCATTCTGGTGTGTAGGCAATTGTTATTTGATGCTTTATGCCGCATTTTTTAAGTAATGCGGCTAACACCTTGTTGTCATACTCTCCACCATTGGCCCTCATTCCGAGTTGATCGCTCGCTGCCAATTTTCGCTGCGCAGCGATCAGGTAAAAAAACGTTAAAACTGCGCATGCGTATGTACCGCAATGCACATGCACATCATACGAAAAAAACAGAATCGTTGCTGTGCAATGCTTCTAGCGACTAATCCATTTGCACTGCCGATCGCAAGGAGATTGACAAGAAGACAGCGTTTATGGGTGTCAACTGACCGTTTTCTGGGAGTGGTAGGGAAAACGCAGGCGTGACTAGGTGTTTACAGGGCGGGTATCTGACATCAATTCTGGGACCTCCGTCGCTGGAATCATCGCACAGGATAAGTAACTACAGGGCTGGTCTTGTTTTGCACAAAATGTTTTTGTACCGCTCAGCTGCACATGCGATCGCACGCTTGCAAAGCGAAAAATACACTCCCCCGTGGGCGGCGACAATACGTTTGCACGGCTGCTAAAAGTAGCTATCGAGCGATCAACTTAGAATGAGGGCCATTGTTGGATCTCAAGACCTTTAATTTCATGAATCTCCACCAGGTTTTTGTATTCCACAATTTTGTTGACAACTTCACTCTTTTCTTTAATAAAATATACATATGTCATTCTTGTGGCATCATCAATGAGAGTCATGAAATATCTGTAGCCACTGATTGATTCCACCTCCATTGGACCACACATGTCGGTGTGCACTAGAGCCAGTGGTGTCTCTGCTCTACTAACTGACTTTGAAACTGGGTTGTGAGTTTGCTTTCCTTTTATACAGCTCTCACACATAGGTCTTTCATCGTTACTCACAGTGGTCCCTGTTACCATTCCATCTAGCTGTTTCTGGACGTTGTTATATCCTAGATGACCCAAACATTTGTGCCACAGCTCCATTGATTGGTTTGCATCAGTAGCCATTATTGCAGAACACTCCTCAGTGTCCAGGACATATAGTTGGAGTACCTCTTTTATTTTGCACCATACACGTGCCCTTTACAAACTGGACTCTGTAACCCTTTTTCTCTAGGATGTTGATAGCAATGAGATTACTTCCCAAATCTGGCACGAATAATACATCTTGGATATCTGTAACAACTGTTTCTCCTCCAATTCTTAAATGCACTGTGATTGTCCCAACTTGTGATGCAGTAAGGATTTTATTTCCAATCCCTTTTACTGTAGTGGGTTCACACGGTGTTAAAGAACTGAACCAATGCTGATTGCAACTGAAATGCCTAGTGGCCCCCGAGTCCATGTACCAGCAATCCTTCTTGGAACTATCTGCTACATTCAGTGCTGACTCGCTTGTCACGCTGTTTCTGCACACCACTGGAATTTCACATCCTACAATCTGAAGCCTTATGCCCCAACTTGTGACACACAAAACACTTGAACTTGAGCTTTTTGGACTTTGTCCCTTTTGTGAGTAAGGCAGAACCCTCAGCTATGGTCTCAACAGAAATACGTTCTTGGTACTGTAGTAGCTCGGCCCTTACAATTTCTGTTGTTACCTTGGTATCATTAGACTCTAAAGCATCCACCCAAAAATAAAATTCTGGCATCAGATTTTGTAACATCGCCATTGCCACTTCCTCCTCGTCCACATGTGCCCCCACAGATGCCAACTGCTGAGCTATTGAAAATATCTTATCAATGTAATTGTTCATGTCCTTGTAGGCACTCAATTTTGTCCCATATAGCATGCGTCTCAAACTTATCCTTCTCATCAGACCTCTGTCCTCATACACCTTTTATAGGGCTGTCCACATGTCCTTAGCTAACACTTTCCCACTGATTATAAAATAAACATGCTGCTCCATAGCTAAGCTTATCATGTCGATGGCTCTGTCTACATCATCTGGGTTAGGACCTGCTCCTGGTTCTATTGTGACCTTCCACAATTTTTCCTGTTTAAGCTGCATCTCTATAGCAAACTTCCATGTAGTGTAGTTCTCTGAACCTTTCAATTTGGCAAAGTTCATGCTGTGCCCTGTGCTATGCATCTTCTCAGCGTTTTAATAAAATGTTTCTTTAAATTAATCTGTTGTACTTTTGTTCTGTGTACCTCTGTTCTGGGCTATCACTCAGACAAGCGGGGTTGGGCCCATAACCTGTTAGCAGAGTGTTGCGGTGTTTGATAGTGATGTTAATCCACACAATTGATAGTTAACCAGATCGCTGGTTTATTAACATACAAAGACATCACTTGTTATTGCGCAAGATGTTCTGCAGCAGCAGTAACTCACTCATATATATAACAGGCTGGTACAGTGAAAGCGCGGTACTTATCGATATACGTCATGCGGCTGTGGTAAGGTAGTGACTCTGACAGTATGGGATGGAAAGCTGCACATCCATGCAGACTGACTCCCTTTGGAAGGAACACACACCACCTGCTGCTCTCCATCCTGCTCAGGCAGTGCAACACACACTACAGGAGGAACCGTCTCTCTCTCCACTGCAGGAGGAACTGTCTCTCCCTCTCCACTGCAGGAGGAATTGTGTTATCAGTCTCTACCTCCCTGATGCACCAGCACTAGAGGGTAAACAGTGAGGATGCGCACCCAGTGTAATGTATACACATGAGACAAGGTACTGAGTGCACTATATTCCAACAAAATTTACTTTGAGGTCACAGAAACACATGGTACAGCATTGGGGTACAGTGGCAGGGAAAACACACGGGCATTAGGGGGTTAAATTGACTTTGGGGCCACAGAGACATGTTACAGCATTGGGGTACAGTGGCGGAGAAAACTCATGGCCACTAGGGGGTTAAATTCACATTGAGGTCACAGAAACACATGGTACAGCATTGGGGTACAGTGGCAGGGAAAACACATGGCCATTAGGGGGTTAAATTCACTTTGGGGCCACAGAAACACATGGTACAGCATTGGGGTACAGTGGCAGGGAAAACACACAGTCATTAGGGAGTTAAAATCACTTTAGGGCTACAGAAACACATGATACAGCTTTGGGGTACAGTGGCAGGGAAAACACTTGGCCATTAGCACAATAGGGACGTGCATTGGTGTACAGTGTGGGTTATTAATATGTTGGTGGACAGTGTATACATTGGTGGACAGTGTGATTATTACCAGGGGCTGGCTGGCAACTTTTAGTCAGGGGGGTAAGTCCAGAGCACTGGCCCATAAGTAATGGCGCCATCTTAAATGGAGGTTTTTTTGTTTAAAAAATATTTATTAATAAAAAAAAATTAGGCCTGATGTATATTATTCCAAAGATACTTTATTATAAATTTGTCAGTGCAGCCACAGCTTCAGCAGAGCTGTGTAGTAGTGGAAGGTGGCGGCTGGCCCGTGACCCTTGGCAGTAGCGTGGCCCGGGGTGCACACGGCACCCTGCCCCCCCCGGGCCAGCCCACCTCTGATTATTACTACATTGATGGACAGTGTGATTATTGGTAGACATTGTGATTATACATTGGTGGACAGTGTGATTATTATTTACATTGGTGGACAGCAGGGCCGTAACTAGGGGGGGCTAGGGGGGCACGTGACCTGGGTGCAGGATTCTGGGGGGGGTGCAGAGAGACCAAGAGAACAGGTGGCAGACCCGGCAGAAGCAGCAGCAGTATACAAAACTTGGAGCTCGCGGCTGTGAGAGGCGGACCCGGGGTGGAGCTGTGACACAGACGCTGGCTTCTCCTTGGAGCACTAGTGAAGCCGCGCCTCCCGAGTCTGCCTCTCACAGCCGCGGATGTCACTCACCGGTCCTAGTAAGGCTCAGGCACGCGGCGATGTCCCAGCTCTCAGCAGCATGCTGACGTCACTAGCAGGCGGCTCGGCCAGAGGAGAGGAGGCGGCCAGCAGAGTCAGTGTGTGCATGCAATCTCTGCTGCGCCCTACCTCCTCTGCAAGTGACCCTTTGTATATAGTGGCTGGTCCCTGCTCCAGGACCAGCCACGCATGTGCTGCTGCTGCTAATGTGAACCAGGTGGCCCGCCCCCCTTCATCCACCGAGCCCACTCCATGCTGCCCTAGTTTAAATCTAACTGGAGCTCCATAGTAGCACAGAGGTGCTAGGAATGAAAGACACATCTTATTCAAGGTAAGATGTTCTGATGTTATTGTGGGGAATGGGGGCTGTAGTGCAGTTATGTAGTGTAGTATATAGGGTATATAGTGCAGTGCAGAGGAACATGTAGTGTAGTAATGTAGTGCAGCGTATAGGGGGTTATAGTGTAGTAATGTAGTGCAGCGTATAGGGGGTTATAGTGTAGTAATGTAGTGCAGAGTATAGGGGGTTATAGTGTAGTAATGTAGTGCAGTGTATAAGGGTATGCAGTGTAGTGATGTAGCGCAGTGTGGCATATAGGCGGATGTTTAGTGATGTAGTGCAGCGTACAGGGGAATGTAGTGTAGTGATGTAGTGTAATAATGCAGTGCAGCGACATTGTGCAATGTATGTGGACAAACGGGGCACGTAGTGGAAGATGCTGTTGGGGAGGCCATGTGACAGAAGTTAAGCACATCTGGGGCACACAGTGGACATGTGGGGAACACGCTGCTGTGTGCCATATGACAGATGCTTAGGGCATTTGGGGCACACAGGGGGGCAATATAGTGTTCTCTGCCTCTTGAAGAAGCCGCCTGAGGTGCAGAGAAACGCGTTGAGGGTACAGAAGAAAGGGCCACAATTGACCATTAAGTGTCCCATGGAGCGCCACATTTATTGCTATCAGCCGTCTGTTACAAGCTGCTGGTGAATGATTCAACCTGCGATCTAATCATCCCACTCAAATTTCCCCTGCATTTGGAACACTGCTACACCTTGCCCGGCCGGGCGTTGCTCAGTAAGCTGGGGGATCTGCACGGTGGTTTGACACACTCACTTGGTGCCGCACTGAAGGGAACGGTTCCCACCTGAATATACCGCTGACGGATGTCTCACCCATGCACAGGGTGATAACAAGCGGCTTCTCAAATACTTATCCCGTGCAGTAAGAGATCACTACGTCTCAGTGAGTAACAGCAATCGGTTGGTTTATTATTCACATTTTGCTCCAAGGAAACAGTATTTAAATCTGGACACCTCTATGGTCATAGACGCTTATTACATCATTTTGCAGGATTTAATTTCCATTTGAACTGTTTGATATGGAATTAATGTGAGAGATTAACCCTATCCTACAGAGACGGGCTCTCCCGTATTTCAGCGTCCCTTTCACATATTAACACATCTTATGTGTGTATTAGAGGCTTATAATACCTCAGTTATATGTTCTGTTATTGTTGTGGTCTTTTAATGAGTCTGTTATTGTTTTTATGTCAATAAATTGTTTTTTATCAACATCATTGGTACTGTGCGCCTACTTGGTGGTTTGCTCTAAGATATATTGGTGGACAGTTTGATATATAAATTGGTGGACAGTGTGATATATACAGTATATTAGGGAGAGCTTTATTATTATACGAATCAACTTTATGCAAATTTCTATGAATATTAAATCCTCCTGGGTGGTTTATGCAGATTAGTGCCCCTTTATGAATTCTGGGTAATGCTTGGCAATCGACCATTATTCATTCAAAATCATTGATGTTCTATGACCGATGTTGAATTCTTTTACCATTGATAGAGAAGAACCAGATGGTTTCCCACCATAGATGGTTCAGTGCTACTGATTTTATTCCCCCTCATAGTGTTAGGGCACAGAGCTTAGAAACCTCACCGGGCTCCAATTAGCATGCAATTCATTTTACAGTAATGCATGGGTCACCATCCATGGTTATCTTACAGATGCGTTTATACTATCAAGGGATAATCCACTAATGGCCATCCCTAGTTCTGCTGTTAGCCAAAGATGGACTCTGCATTGGCTGGCTATTGATGGTCAACAACCAATAGTAAATGGTTGTGTCATTGAGAGTGGAGACCCAATGCTTTTCCACTTGGTGATTGGACATAGCCCAGCACCCTAGTTATGACTGGTCCACAGTCACCTGTTTAATACAGCAGTCATTTCTCTGCTGTTTATTGTTTTATGCTATTGAGAGTGGAGTACCAATGTTTTATTCAACAACTATGGTACAAAGAGCCACTCTTTCTTTATCTATTTTTACAACCATTGCTGGGACAATCTACAGGTCTCCTATAAACAGTCTTAAACCAGCAAAGCTAACCAACAAAGGTTAACGCATAAGCCTCTAGCTGGCCTTACATTTTTATAGGATCCTAGTGTTAAGCGGTATCCTTACTCCAGGTCGACAGCAAAAAGGTCGACAAACCTTAGGTCGACATGGACAAAAGGTCGACAGGAACAAGGTCGACATGGAAAAAGGTCGACATGAGTTTTTCACAATTTTTTTCTTTTTTGGAACCTTTTCATACTTAACGATCCACATGGACTACGATTGGAACGGTAATCTGTGCCGAGCGAAGGCACCATGCGAGGGGACGCGGTGCACTAATTGGGGTTCCCGGTCACTCTACGAAGAAAACAACACATAAAAAACTCATGTTGACCTTTTTCCATGTCAACCTTGTCCATGTTGACCTTTTGTCCATGTCAACCTAAGTGGTGTCAACCAATTGGCATCAACCTTTTTGCTCTCGATCCTGAGTCCCAGACCCGTGTTGAGCACTGTCTAAATTAGGGAGAGCTTTATTATTATAAGAATCAACTTTATGCAAATTTATATGAATATTAAGTTCTCCTGGGTGGTTTATGCAGATTAATGCCCCTTTATGAATTCTGGGTAATGCTTGGCAATCGACCATTATTCATTCAAAATCATTGATGGTCTATGACCGATGTTGAGTTCTTTTACCATTGTTAGAGAAGAACCAGATGGTTTCCCGCCATAGATGGTTCAGTGCTACTGATTTTATTCCCCCTCATAGTGTTAGGGCACAGAGATTAGAAACCTCACCGGGCTACTATTAGCATGTAATTCATTTTACAGTAATGCATGTATCACCATCCATGGTTATCTTACATATGCGTTTGTACCATCAAGGGATGACCCACTAATGGCTATTCCTAGTTCTGCTGTTAGCCAAATACTGACTCTGCATTGGCTGGCTATTGATGGTCAACAACCAATAATAGATGGTTGTGTCATTGAGAGTGGCGACCCAATGCTTTCCCGCTTGGTGATTGGACACAGCTCAGCACCCTAGTTATGACTGGTCCACAGTCACCTGTTTAATACAGCAGACATTTCTCTGCTGTTTATTGTTTTATGCTATTGAGAGTGGAGTACCAATGTTTTATTCAACAACTATGGTACAAAGACCACTCTTTGTTTACAACCATTGCTGGTACTATCTACAGGTCTCCTATAAACAGTCTTTGACCAGCAAAGCTAACCAACAAAAGTTATCACACAAGCCTCTAGCTGGCCTTACATTTATATAGGATCCTAGTGTTGAGCACTGTCTATCTATATTAGGGAGAGCTTTATTATTATAGGAATCAACTTTATACAAATTTCTATGAATATTAAGTCCTCCAGGGTGGTTTATGCAGATTAGTGCCCCTTTATGAATTCTGGGTAATGCTTGGCAATCGACCATTATTCATTCAAAATCATTGATGGTCTATGACCGATGTTGAATTCTTTTACCATTGATAGAGAAGAACCAGATGGTTTCCCGCCATTGATGGTTCAGTGCTACTGATTTTATTCCCCCTCATAGTGTTAGGGCACAGAGCTTAGAAACCTCACCGGGCTCCAAGTAGCATGCAATTCATTTTTCAGTAATGCATGGGTTACCATCCATGGTTATCTTACAGATGTATTTATACCACCAAGGGATGACCCATTAATGGCCATCCCCAGTTCTGCTGTTAGCCAAAGACTGACTCTGCATTGGCTGGCTATTGATGGTCAACAACCAATAGTAGATGGTTGTGTCATTGAGAGTGGAGACCCAATGCTTTTCCTTTTGGTGATTGGACACTGCCCAGCACCCTGGTTATGACTGTTCCACAGTCACCTGTTTAATACAGAAGTCATTTCTTTGCTGTTTATTGTTTTATGCTATTGAGAGTGGAGTACCAATGTTTTATTCAACAACTATGATACAAAGAGCCACTCTTTGTTTATCTATTTTTACAACCATTGCTGGGATAATCTACAGATCTCCTGTAAATAGTTTCAAACCAGCAAAGCTAACCAACAAAGGTTAATGCACAAGCCTCTAGCTGGCCTTACATTTTTATAGGATCCTAGTGTTGAGCACTTTCCATCTATATTAGGGAAAGCTTTATTATTATAGGAATCAACTTTATGCAAATTTCTATGAATATTAAGTCCTCCTGGGTGGTTTATGCAGATTAGTGCCTCTTTATGAATTCTGGGTTATGCTTGGCAATCGACCATTATTCATTCAAAATCATTGATGGTCTATGACCGATGTTAAATTCTTTTACCATTGATAGAGAAGAACCAGATGGTTTCCCACCATAGATGGTTCAGTGCTACTGATTTTATTCCCCCTCATAGTGTTAGGGCACAGAGCTTAGAAACCTCACCGGGCTCCAATTAGCATGCAATTCATTTTACTGTAATGCATGGGTCACCATCCATGGTTATTTTACAGATGCGTTTATACTATCAAGGAGTAACCCACTAATGGCCATCCCTAGTTCTGCTGTTAGCCAAAGATGGACTCTGCATTGGCTGGCTATTGATGGTCAACAACCAATAGTAGATGGTTGTGTCATTGAGAGTGGAGACCCAATGCTTTTCCACTTGGTGATTGGACATAGCCCAGCACCCTAGTTATGACTGGTTCACAGTCACCTGTTAAATACAGCAGTCATTTCTCTGCTGTTTATTGTTTTATGCTATTGAGAGTGGAGTACCAATGTTTTATTCAACAACTATGGTACAAAGAGCCACTCTTTCTTTATCTATTTTTACAACCATTGCTGGGACAATCTACAGGTCTCCTATAAACAGTCTCAAACCAGCAAAGCTAACCAACAAAGGTTAACGCACAAGCCTCTAGCTGGCCTTACATTTTTATAGGATCCTAGTGTTGAGCGGTATCCGGACTCCAGGTCGACAGCAAAAAGGTCGACAAACCTTAGGTCAACATGGACAAAAGGTCGACATGGGAAAAGGTCGACATGAGTTTTTCACAATTTTTTTCTTTTTTGGAACCTTTTCATACTTAACGATCCACATGGACTACGATTGGAACGGTAATCTGTGCCGAGCGAAGGCACCATGCGAGGGGACGCGGTGCACTAATTGGGGTTCACAGTCACTCTACAAAAAAAACAACACAAAAAAAAAAACTCATATCGACCTTGTTCCTGTTGACCTTTTGTCTATGGCAACCTTTTGTCCAAATCAACCTAAGGTGTGTTGACCAATTGGCATCAACCTAAGGTTTGTCAACCTTTTTGCTGTAGATCCTGAGTCCCAGACCCATGTTGAGCACTGTCTATCTATATTAGGGAGAGCTTTATTATTATAGGACTCTACTTTATGCAAATTTATATGAATATTAAGTTCTCCTGGGTGGTTTATGCAGATTAGTGCCCCTTTATGAATTCTGGGTAATGCTTGGCAATCGACCATTATTCATTCAAAATCATTGATGGTCTATGACCGATGTTGAATTCTTTTACCATTGATAGAGAAGAACCAGATGGTTTCTCGCCATAGATGGTTCAGTGCTACTGATTTTTTTCCCCCTCATAGTGTTAGGGCACAGAGCTTAGAAACCTCACGGGCTACAATTAGCATGCAATTCATTTTACAGTAATGCATGGGTTACCATCCATGGTTATCTTACAGATGCGTTTATACCATCAAGGGATGACCCACTAATGGCCATCCCTAGTTCTGCTGTTAGCCAAAGACCAATTCTGCATTGGCTGGCTATTGATGGTCAACAACCAATAGTAGATGGTTGTGTCATTGAGAGTGGAGACCCAATGCTTTTCCACTTGGTGATTGGACATAGCCCAGCACCCTAGTTATGACTGGTTCACAGTCACCTGTTTAATACAGCAATCATTTCTCTGCTGTTAATTGTTTTATGCTATTGAGAGTGGAGTACCAATGTTTTATTCAACAACTATGGTACAAAGAGCCACTCTTTATGTACAACCATTGCTGGGACTATCTACACGTCTCCTGTAAACAGTCTTCGACCAGCAAAGCTAACCAACAAATGTTAACACACAAGCCTCTAACTGG